>NW_025335761.1:34358068-34484288 GCF_004798865.1 Varanus komodoensis
AATGAGATAAAAAGATTGGCTGTAGTAGCTTCCGTGGATAGGGAATATTCATGTGGTCAATTGGAAAAAAGATCTATTTACTGTGCTTTTTCAATCTTTTAAGAGCAGCACAGACAACCTAAGTAAGTTTTCTTGTTTAATATTTCTTTTAATTTGTGTCTCAAAATTTCTGCTCAATTATTTTGGTACATCATCATCTATGATTGCCTATACAATGTAAAAGAACACTGAATGAATGGTGGAGTCACATGCAAGTTTAGATAAAAAAAAATTTAGCAACTTCCAATATGGCTAGCAGGGGAATGAGAAATGGGAAGTTGTTTTAAAAAATCAGGCAAACAAAAAACAGAAGCAGTCCTCTCACCAATAGTTTGGAGATGGGAATTGTCACCCTTCCTGTTCGTGACTTTTAATCAGTGAGAATCTGAGACAGACTGTTCTAAAAATATTTCAGTATCGATGCTTAGGTTTTAATACCTTTGGAACTATTGTTATATAAATACATCTTTATTATTATTCAGTGGAGCAACGCAAATCACTCAGACTTTATCGATACTGCGGGATCCATGTTCCGATCTGCTGTTTCTCTCCTCATGCCATCAGGGACAGCAACCCGCCAGCTGCCCCCAAGTGTGGCAAAAGTGGATCCAAGAAGCCGAGCTGTGTTTCCTCTTGGACTTGGGCATGCAACAGAATATGTCCAACACCGTGTCGCACTCATTGGGTAAGTTCACATTGAAGAATTGTAGTGCTGTGATAAACTTTTGGGAAGTTGTCAATTTGTTCTTGAATAGGAAGTTTTGCATGTTATATAATGAAAGCAAGCATTTTCTTGTGTCTTAGAGATGGAGTTGCTTGAGGGTATTTGAAGAATTTCTCTTAATTGGGAAGGAGGGATTGCTAAATTGTGCCTGAAAGAAAGATGAGTTTAATCTAGAGATGGATTATTCTTTGTGACAGCATCAAGTGTCATTATCTTTTCCTTTTAGGGATGCTGCTCATAGAGTACATCCTCTAGCAGGTCAAGGTGTAAATATGGGCTTTGGTGATATTGCATGCTTGACACATCATCTCAGTGCTGCAGCATTCAGTGGAAAGGATCTGGGTAAGGATTTAAAACTATTAAGCAATTTCTGGCAATATGACTGGCCTCTTCTAACAGCTCTGTTTTACTAGCTTCTTAATGGTAGGATCATGCCAAATTGCTTGTTTCTAATTTAAGCAATAGCAGTATTGATACTGTTCTGAGAGCCAGTGTAGCATAATGGTTAAAAGGGCTGGACTGGGACTCCAGGGATCTGGGTTCTCATTTCCATTCAGCCATGAACCTCTTTGGATGACTTTAGGTCGGTCACTCACTCTCAACCTAACTTACCTCATGGATTTATTGTTGTTGTGGAGATAAACTGGAGAGGAAAATCTTGTAAGCTGTCTTGGGTTCCATGCAAGAGGAAGAAAGACAAAGTAGAAATGTAATAATAATCTGTAGTTTTTGCCCTTCTGTAGAAGGATCACTTTTCTCTGTAAAGAAGAAATCCACATCATCAGATTGATGGACTGACTGACTAAGAAAGGAACTAGAAAAGGCAAAGGTGCAATATGGCCCTCTCTGTCCTTAGTAACACCATCAAGCTTGTTTTTAAAAAGTTACTAATTTGAGATACTCTAGAAGGAATCCAGAGTGTTCTAACCATACAATTTTTCTGCTAAGTCAGTCACATTGATGATACTGTTTGCTTGCTGTGATTGACATAGAATCTCAGTAGACCGAATAGGTGATGATAACCATATATAGAAAGTCAGTGTGACATCATGATTAGAGGGTCAAACTGGGATTTGGAGATGCAGGTGCTAGTCCACACTTGGTCATGAAGCTCACTGGGTGAATTTGGTTCATTTGTTGACTCTCCAGATTGAGCTCATAGAGTTGTTGTGAGACTATAATGGAGAGGAAGAGGATTATGTAAATTTCAGAGTTTCTTGATGGAAAAAGGTAGTGTATAAATATAATAAATACAAAAATAATACACCACCCGAGTGGCAAATGTTGAAGAAGTGTCATTCCTGCCCATCACCAACTTGGTTTTTTTTCATAGATTATCATTATACTGTATTTATATCCCTTCTTTTCCTTTTGCAAGGAACCTAAAGCAGCTTACATAATCTTTCTCCACATCATATTGATAATCACAACAACGACCCTCTGAGGTAGGTTAGGTTGAGAGTGAGTGACTGGCCTAGAGTCCTCAGTCAGTTTTCTGGCTGAGTTGGGACTAGAATTCAGATCTCCCCAGCCCAATATTCTAACCACCATACCATACTGGCCTACAATGGTCAATAGTAGGAGTGGTATATCCATGGCATAATGTCCAGTGTATGATAAAATGTACATAAAAAGTATATTAACTTTCCTAGGATGAAATTCTTAATCTGCTTTATCAGCTGTGCTAATGTACCGGGCAGAATAGTTTTGTAGGTCAGATTACTGGTTTTACTTTCAACAGGCCTTACCTTGGAGTAGCTCAACCACTAATTGAACCTTTGGAACAATCTCCTTCCTAGGCTCTTTAAAGCATCTGCTGCAGTATGAAAGAGAACGACAGAGTCACAACCTTTCTCTCCTGGCTGCAACTGACTTGTTGAAGAGACTGTACTCTACAAGTCTAGCTCCTTTAGTGCTGCTAAGAACATGGGGAGTGCAAGCAACTAATGCTTTATCTCCAGTTAAAGTAAGATCTCGCTGTTTTTAAAAGTCGCAAGGGGCAGGGATCCTATTTTAAAATAACCTATATTAATGTTTTATATCCCACACACTTCTCTGTCTGGTAGACTCAAGCTGGATAGCAGTTCAGATACATTTTATACATAGAACAAGTTACTTTTACTTTGGCTGCAGTAGGAGGAATGATTCTCTTAAAGCAGGGATGAAGCAGGCCAGGCAAACATATTGAGCCCTCTGAGGTTTACAATCCAGCCCTCTGGGATTCTCCCAAAGACCACCCCCATTCCCCCCAGCCACCTATTGTTTGGTGGTCTTCTGGCTTTTGTGACACATTTTTCCCATTCTAAACGGTTGAAATGCCTCTCCTATTAGTTACTTGGCACTAAGAGCTTAATACATTGTTTTTTGGCCTTGTATCTTTTGCCTTTAGCTTCACCCACCTCTGGAATGAATGCAGGATCCCCAAAGAATGTTTTCAAAATGAGATTTGGTCCTTTGGATGAACATGGTTCTGCATTATTACCACACAGTTGTCATGCTCTGACCTTTAAACCCAGTTAAACAAGAATGATTGTAGAGCTACTGTAACTTGCATATTGATTTCAATTCTGTACTGCCCCATAGCCCAGAGGCTCTCTGGGTGGTTTACAAAGTTAAGAAGCATATGAGCAAGCAATAAAATAACCATATTTCAATAAAACAATAAACCAATACAACAGCATCATCAACAACAACCCACAGCAACTATAATCATGTTGGCATGTGGCACAGTAGCAATAATGATAACATTAATATTAAAAGTAACAAATAGTTATTAAAATATCTGGAAAATAAAAGGGTTTTCACCTGACGCCAAAAAAGAGAGATGGTGCTAGGCACGCCTCTTTGGAGAGCATGTTCCAAAGAACATCTTTGGAATATGAAAAAGCCCTTCTGGTCACCACCTTCCTTCTCTGGGGGGCCTTCCCTGAGAAGGACCTTAAAGGATGATCTTAGGGCCTGGGTAGGAACATATGGAACATGTTCTTTCAATATGCGTTGCAGTGTGCCCAAAATGGTTCTGACATTTGGAAAAAAGGTAGTTTAGAGTTACTGGAGCTAAGGATCTGGCCCTTCCCCTCTTTCAGATGCCCAGTTGGAGTTGTAAAGAATGTTTTTTTCTATCTGATAGATGATTTCTCACCCTACCCTGCTGATCAGCATGTAAAACCACTGTTTGTTCTGCTGGGGTGGACTCCTGCCAGTTTAGAAAGTAGATCTCTTCTACTGTATGTAGCACAATCAGCCCTGTTCTTCAGATAGCTTTGCTAAGGAAGCAGTACTAACCAGTTAAGAAACAGCTGCATTTTCAACTCCTGATCTCTTTGAGTAAGGAAAAGCAGCCACTGTGGCAGTCTTGCCTTTCTGGTTTCAAGAGGTACCAAATGGCTAAGCAAGAAGCATTGTCATAGCATGTTTGTGGAAGGTTGCCCTGAAGGTTGCCCTGAAGGCTTGTGGGCAGAGTACACGCTTTGCATGCAGAAGGTTCCAGGTTCAATCCCCAATATCTCCAGTTAGGGATGGAAAAATTCTTGCCTCAAGTCCAGGAGAGTTATTGCCCATCAGTATTGATGATACTGGGCTAGTGGATCATTGGTCTGATCAACTTAAGGCAAATTCCTGCTGGCCAAGGAGGAAGTAATCTGTCAAAGTCCTCTGTCTGGAAGGCTGAAGTTTTCCAGTCTAAGTTGTAAGTGGAATGGGTGGCACAAAGGTTTGAAGACAGACTTTCCTTAGCCAATCTGTTCATAGGCTGAAGTGTGTAATCGAAAATAGCTACTCTACCAGCATGAAGCTTAATAAATGAGGAATTTTGACCAAGTCATGTACCTTGGTTAAGAATATCAAGTTAACCCTGGACACGCAAGAATAATGTCTGAACACTCCCTGATTTTAGATCCCTGCTCAGTTTTACTCTTGATTTGAAACCCAAGATTTAAATTTTATACTTTTTGCTTATAAGCAAATTTTCTTTATAGATGTTCCCAGTGATGATTGCAACATTCCAGTAGAATTATATGTCAGTCTTTAATTGAAAGGACAGATGCAAATCCAGCAAGGAGTATGCATGTTCACAGTGCAATATGTAATCCTAGCACATTTCTTAAATAAAATACATGCAAGTATTTCACTAAAATACCATTGAGCACTGCATTAAAATTAATAGCTTCTATTAATCAGTGACATAATATTGCACCAAGCATAAACTCCCCAAATAAACTTACAAGCCCCATGACTATGTTTGCAAATTAATAATGGGTTGGATTCTGATTTTAGGCATGTGCAACTGCACTGGCAGAAGCAGACTTTCCCATTCTTCCTTTTCATGGCTGGCTGTACAGCCCCCTAACATTCCTTCACAGGAGGTTAGGAACCCTGCTGAATGGGGTGAGCTGTAGAGCTGGAGGGAGGAGGGATTCCTGAAAATTGGGTGAAGGCACTTTCCATCAGCAGAGTCCTTCCATCCACAGAAGGCAGATGCAGAGCCCAGCATACTTTATAGGGCAAGTTATGAGACCTAAGTATAATCATGGTCACACACCTATTTTATAGATGAAGTTAATTTGGAATCTTGAATATGTTTCTGTTCACAGCATAAATTCTGTGAAATTCCTGCCATAGTTGTGAAAACTTTCCTTCACAGTGCAGTTAAGAGCAGTATTGGAGCACTTTGATAGTTCTATGCAGGTCTCTTTACAGGTACACTGTCAATTGATAGCACTTTTCCTGAGCTTGACCAAGATTTCTCCACTTTGGTTGCTACTGAGTACCACATTTCCTTGTTCAGTCCGCAGGATTTGGTACCGGTGCTTGCTGATCTTGTTCTGTTTAAGAGACTTCCATGTAGTTGGAGTATTCTGCGGGGATTATGTTTTTTTAAAAATATATACTTTTCCTCATTAATTTCGCACAATCCAGTATTCCTTTCATACAGAAGTACTTCAGATGTTCCACGTAGCACCATGGCATGTCAGGAAAATGTGCCAGTGAAAGTATGTTCCAAGCACCCCAACCTAGTTTCTTGCTTTCTCAGTAGATTCCATGCAGTGAGTGTGGGCCCATAATGCTTGATAGCTACCTGTGCTCAAAGAATCTGGTAGATGTGAAGGTATGCCATTCAGGACATTACCTGGAGGTTTTGGTGGCCCGTAGCTTGTTGTGTTCTGCACACTTCCACTCCTGCATTCATTTCTGCCTATTTGAGCATTTGTGTGAGGATTCTGTGCTTGACCATGTTTTCTGCCCCAGTGATGTATTGGCCTCATAAAAGCCTATCTCCGAAAAGCTTGACTATATGACTTGGACTAGGGCCTAAGTGTTGCCTAGAGTGCACACGCTCAGCCTGGCATTCATTTTTGAGTACTTCTAGTATTACTGGCATGGTCCCATATGCATGACTGTCTTGAGCATAAGCAAAACAGAGTAATGAATGCAATGGTATGCTGCTCATAAGAGGATACTCCTCTTGTGGTTTAGATGAATGATTTACGGTGACCTAAATCTTATTGTGGGCGTACATCTCCAGTTGTGTATTCATTTCAATATGCTTTGGGTACGAGTGTGATGGGTGAATCATGGCTAATCATAGCTTGTCTATGGCTAATAATAGAGTCATTGCTAACCCAGAAAATCATTAGGTTAGATGACCTTTAGTGCTAACCTTTAGTTTCCACAACAATATAGACTATTGTTGGAATGGGTCTAGTAAACCTTAGCAGTATCTTTCACCCAAGCAAAGTATTGAACTGGAATCAATAGTATGCTAGCTTATAGAGGACACTTCCTTTGAAGTTTAGGTGATCATAAAAGGTACTCTGGGACTTCTATTTCTGCCACCACACTCTTGCTAATGCTACCCTGGATTACTGCACTTGACTGCTGTGGCAAAGTTGACCTTTAGTAAGATTTATATAAATTGGCTACATCAAAATAATGTGATTGCTGCAGTTCCACCACCTATTTTTCATCTCAGTTTTTAGCAAAGTCTGCACCTCCTATGTTCTGTGTTACTCATCATGTATGGTAAGAAAGTTTGCCCTTGTAGATTTAAGGACAGAATACTACATTCAGTGTTTCACTGCTTCCTGTAAGGTGTTGCATACTGGAATCCATTAAAAAGGATTAATATGGGGCAATGTATAAATGTGCTACGTTTCATATTTATAATCCCTAAAGTGCACGGTTTTAGGTTTTACCTCTCAATGCTGGAGAAGACTATTCATTTAAGAAATGATTGTTTCCATTTTCTCCTGGACTTGGCAGGAGTTATGAATTATTTGCCTGCTTTTGAAATATCTACAGAGAAATCCTAAACTCCTGAGAGAGTGGCTCCTGGCAACTGACCTTCCTTTGTATCCACGGAAAGCTTTGTTGCCATGACTGCTCTGTCAACAATGCGGCCAAAAAAGGGTGGGTCAGGGATTAGTGTCTGTCCAAACAGAATGTTAACTACACCAACCCTGGAGGTAGTGTAGGTAATCCCTCCTCATCTGTGCTGTCCGGGAAAATGACAGCACCCAAACTCCCACCCTGGCTACAGTAAGCTAGATAAACAGAACAAGTGGCATTTTCTGTAACATGATTTCCCCTCCCTGCTGCATTTTCACGGGTTTCTTCTACCTGCTGCAATCCTCTATGACTGAAAGTCCCATTGAATACATTGCTGCTACTTTCTCCATCAACTACTTAAGTAAAAAGCAAATGAAATCTTGTTTTTGCATTCTTATATCGGGTGGCCAGACTTGCTATGGAGCCACATATGGTAAATGTCAGATGTTTGAGAGTCACAAGTGGGTGGCCACAGACAATGGTAGCGGACTGTTAGCGGCAAGTGGGTGCCCATGGGTGCCCGTGGCAGTGAGCCGCAAGCATGAACAGCAAAAGAAGAGCCTAACCCCTGCCATATGTCATAGCTGAGCTAACTAATTTCTCAGTAAAGGACCTTGTTTTTTAGAGCGTCTCTATTTCCTATCACCTGAAGGAGATGGTGATCAGTGGGGTGGAAGAGAGAGACCTTCACCAGGAACAGAAGTAATCTGTATTATTTCTCCCATCCTTTAGGAGCAGATCATGGCATTTGCCAGTAAATGACTTCTTCACAAATCAAGAGTTGCTGTTCACTGCTGGTTGATGTAGATTCACACAGTAGAAAGACTGTATTACATTTGCCAAGGTATATAAATGGGAAAAGAAACTGAAATGTAAGATGTGTATGTCTGTTTATTCTGGCTGAGGTTCTTTCTTTTTTTCAGTGGTTGGTTTTCTCCTAAACACCCAGAATTATTCAGTCTTGCCCAGTACTGGACTTTTGGCCTAGTGAAGAGATTTGTTGGAAAGATTTTACCCTTGGCCACAATAAAGAATCATTCTTGGTTCACCAAACATTTTCTGCTGTTTTAGGCAGGACAGATTCTGAGCTAGAAGCTTAGTGAACTACTATACGGCTTTTTCCAAGTCTTCATTTTCAGTCCTACCCTCTTAAGACAGGTTATGTCAAGTGGCTGCAAAAAGAGGAGAGAAATGCTGCTTGTTTGCTCTATATTAAGGTTATATTAATTTACCTCTAAGGATAGAGTAACAAGAGTGAGGATCAATTACAGACTGGAGTTCAAAAACACTGTTAAAATATTATTTTAATTATTAAAATAGACATTCAAAGGTGCACCATTATATTCATGTACTAAGCAGCTGGGATTGACAATGTCCATCTAACTGCATTACAGCACCAAGTAACATGAACAGAGCTAATGAATAAGGGTATCTATACTGCCCTAACTAATTTCAGAAAGAAATGTGAATGCGTATCTGAAAAAGTATTCAAAGTTTTATCAGTACAGAGCCTGTATTCACAGTGTTGCATATTTAGACATTTCAGAGGAAGGGCTCAGTCTGCATAAGTGTCTTTTAAACCTACTGTACCAGCATTGACTATACTTTACAACAAACCTCCCAGTCTGGTGCCGTCCAGCTGTTTTAGAGCTAAACTTCCAGGATTTCCGGCCTGATCCCCTCGGGCTGATGTGAGTTGTTCAAAATATCTGGAAGGTATTGGATTAGGGAAGGCTACACGAGACTATATACACACCTAACATCAGGTTTTGCTTCTGATTCTTGTTACAAAAATAATTTAATTTTGGTCAGTTAAATGTTCACTTCCAAATAAATAGACCTTTTTCAGTTCTGTGCAGATAATCAAACTTGTGAATAATCTCCTTGCACTAGGAAAAGAATAAACATTTTAAAGGAAGCAAGTTAATGTCATATAATCTCTAGGATCATCTGAGGGGGAAAACTAGATGTCAGTCTTGTGTTCCTTATACAAACAAACTCCACTGGCTTAAAATTTGTTTGAATAAAGAGTATAGAGGTGGTCTCTCAATCAACAGCATAAGTTACTCAGCTATAAACACATGATACCTAAAGGGATAAAAGGCTGTGAATGTGCCAAACATAGATTAACTTTGGTACAAGAAAAGCAATGCTGAAAAATTTAAATTTATGCCTGAGTTTACAAAGAGGTTGCAGTAGATGAGTCCCTGCTGAGTTTACTAAACAGTATTGTTCTTGTTTGGAACAACTATTTTATGCCTATTTTTGGCCATCCTCTTTACCACCCAAAAGACAAGAAAGCAAGTAGTGAGAGTAACTGAGCTCTGTCTTGCAAATTCAGGGGTACAAAGATGAGCTGATAATCATTGCAATACCAATCTATAAAAGAAAGGAATAACATAGAGTAGCTCCTTCTGAACCAAAACTTCTGCCATAGCTATCTTAGCACATATTAAAAAGGTGAAGTAATGGCTTATTACAGGGCAAAATGTATATACACTAAACAAGGTTGCCAGCCTATATGCACTTACTTGGGAGTAAGGCTGTCTGACCTTGTAGGATTTACTTCAGAGTAAGCATGTACAGGATTGTACTGTAGTATGCAAACACTACCAATATAGCTTTTAGTATTCATTATGAGAGCATTTGGCCAAAAATGTTGATAAATATATATACCTGTAGGCAGCATATCTTAAAATTTTTGTTCAAGTGTTCTTTAGGAGAAGTTACTACCACTAATGTAACTTGAGGAGATTTCCTGCTCTACACAATATTAAAGGTATTGCAGTAAGTAATGCACCTACTTGAGCACCCGTAGCTTTCCACTCGAGTCTGGTTAAGTGCACCACTTTCCAAGTAAGTACAAATTTTTTGGAGAGGTGGTGGTAGACTCAAGTAAGAGGATCTTCATTTTCAAGTGGGAATATTTACAATCAGGCATTTGGATACCTTGTACCAAGAGGTTCTCTAAAACTGCACTGAGGAATAGTATTTCTGCAGCTCTTGGTCCTCAGCAAATGTTTTGGGCTTCTAAGGTATCCAGCAAATTCTTACGGACAAGGCTTTGTTCTTTTAGCTTCAGAGATGTGAAGAGTCAACACATTAAACAGTATCTCACAGTGTTTCTAAGGTCATCCGTCCACTGCTACTTCTAGCCAGGTGGTTATCTATGGAGGCTGAAAAGTTACTCTTTCCACTGACTATCTCTTCTATAGCTCAACAATTAGCATCTTTTTCTTTAAGAACCAGCTGGCCCCTGCCCAGTTTCATTGTAATATGTGGGGTTAAATACAAGTACCAGAAACTAATCAATAACTTAAACACTTCACTGCTTGAGTTTCAAAATAGCCTATAGAAAAGGTCAATAGGGCACAATGCATAAGGCTAAACTTCTATTTTATATTTGAACAATCTAAGTTTCAGGCACAAGATGACCTGTGAAAAAAGCGTGGAGCATGACTGGGATGTATTGGTGCCAAATATCTATCAATACCTTGGCCAAAGAAGTGCTTGACCCCCTTATGCATGATTGGTTTCAAGGCCCTTTGGCATCAGTTAGGCAATTGTGTCATATCACTTATTATCCTAGAGGGACCCATATTGTGGCAGCTCAGATCTGCTCATTCTTAAGGGTAACTGATTCTTCTACTTTGGCTTGTGTTTGGCTAAACACTCATCAAAGCTGTATTTTCTTGTTTCAAGAAAAGTGAATATCTTGTAAGCACTGCCTTTTTAGTGGGAAAGTCCTAGGGACTGCAGAAGGTGAAATGTAGCACCCAGGGCCCAGCTTGTTTCTATGTTGTTCACCTTCTTTGCCAGCTGTAAAAGAAGGACAGGAAAAAATCAGTTCCTCTTGTATATTAAAGTGTATCATTTTAGACTGAATACATTTTTCCAGACTAAATCCAGATGACTATGATAGGACTATTTCCAGTCGTACTTGCAGAGCAGCTGCTACTGGACTCTTCTCTACCTTTGGGTGACATTATCGCAGCAGCAGTTCAGACTGGGAGAATGTTAACTACTGAAATCAGTGGCTATTGAATATTAAAAATGACTGCCTACTACTGAGAAAAAAAGTCTTACGTCCCAAGATCCAAGTTTGCTAATTTGAGTTGTATTTGACTTGAAGAAAAACAAAGACAGAGTACATTGAGCCTATTTATCTACCTTAACTGCCAGCAGCAGCATTTTGTTTATCGCTAAAATAAGTAAAATGTGGACTTTACCACCCTGCCCCATTTCATCATAATATGTGCGATTAAGTATAAGTACCAGAAACGAATCAATGAAGTGCAAACACTCACTTTATCTAAGGGTGTTTCCAGCCATTTCACTTGCCTGTAAAATTGTGCTGTCTCCAAATCCAAATCCTTCTTTTAGTAAGGCTGTAATGTAGCTGAGATCCATACACAAAAATGGGCTAGCAGTGCTGTAGTTGTCCAGATTGTCACACACTAGAGAACAGTTAAGAATATTCATTAATATTAGAAGAGCTGTCAGAAAATGCACATAGCCAGTTTTACTATGTACATTTGTCTAGCTACTACCTAAAATGTACAGTAGGCTCATATGCATGCTTCTTCCAGCAACTCTTGGGCAGGAACGGGACCTCAAATGCTAGTTCAGAGGCACCCTAATGTCAGGGGAAATGTAACCATGAACAGGATTTTGGTGAGGGAACCATTATCCCCCTGCCTGTTTCAAATCCCTTAGGAATGATTAATGACTGGGTTTTATATGAGAGTACCTGAGTAGAATACTTTCCAAAGAAGGGCCAGATCCAGAAGCCTAGTTTTGGAACAATCCCCATTGGCATATACATGTGAATACATTTTGCTGGTGTATATAGCCCATGCAACTGGTTAAAATCTGATTTTGTGAAGTAGAGCCTGAATTCTTATGTTCTCAATCCTTTAAATTTGTTGATAGCCCATCTTAAATCTTTTCATCACAGCATAATTATTCAAGGAGCTCCTTTATTCAGTAAATGGCTGTCTAGTGAAAATGCAAGGAATGGGGGAGCAAAGATCACCCCTTGCCATGCTGCCTTCTCCACAATGGAGGATCATCAGCTTCTGAATTCAGAGGCTGGTGATCATCCAGTGACTAAAATCTGATGACACAGATCAGAACACTCATCTGAAAACACAAGTTAACATAGAGTGCTGCTTCAAATTGGTGGTAAATTAACTGGAAAGACCCTACCTCAAATCTGTAAAAGCATTTTACCTTCTTTGGCTTTTCTTTTGAAGTCTCTCACTTGCAAAACTCCACCTTTTTCATAATCTGAAATGACAAAAGTAAAGGTCATCCTGTGATCAAGAAAAGATTTCTGTAAAAGACATAAAGCTGAGGCAAGTAGACAAATAATGCAAGTTATATTGGACTTCCAAATCAGTTAAATTATGAAGAGGGAACAGCTTTTAAGTTTGCAAACTGAAGTGTGGGAAAGAGTTAGATATAGAAGTTTCTTACAGTTGTGGTTTCACATGTTCTTCCCTTATATAATCTTTGCCCCTTCAACTTGTTTATACGGGAAGTTCTGCATGTCTGCTTGTAGAGCTCCAGTGCACTGCAGAAGATTCTGAGGCATCTTTTAGTGCATAGATTCGGTTGACATGGAAAATTGTGGCCCTTGGCTAACTTTACCCATAGGTTGAGGACCTTTCATATGAAAATGGGACACACACCATACACCATAGATTACACCCAACACTCATTGCAATGCTTAGCTACAGGGAAATTTGTTAACAGTAACTGAGTTATTTTTCAGTGATGTGTGTCCACCATTATTTCTTTTTTCACTGGAGAACCCATAAAAAGCTTATCAGAAATTCCAGGATTCTCCGACACAATGTGAAAACCATGATCCTTGAGCAGGAGTGGGAGAAGATTTTCAGTCTAAAAGCTGAATTCCAGTCTAGGAAAAGTCTTGGAAGAGCTAAATTCCATCTGTGAGTGGGGCCAAATGAGCTTCTTACCAATTCTAATCTCACTCAGAACGGAATAGGAGAAGCCTCAGCTTATCTTACTCGTGAATTTTGTTGTTAGTCACGAAGTCGTGTCCAACCCATTGCGACCCCATGAACAACATTCCTCCAGGCCTTCCTCTCCTCCACCATCCCCCGGAGTCCACTTAAGCTCACGCTGACTGCTTCAGTGACTCCATCTAGCCACCTCATTCTCTGCCATCCCCTTCTTCTTTTGCCTTCAATTGTTCCCAGCATTAGGCTCTTCTCCAGTGAGTCCTTCCTTCCCATTAGGTGGCCAAAGTATTTGAGTTTCATCTTCAGTATCTGGTCTTCTAAAGAGCAGTCAGGGTTGATCTCCTCCAGGACTGACTGGTTTGATCGCCTTGCAGTCGAAGGGTCTCGCAGGAGTCTTCTCCAGCACCACAATTCAAAGGCCTCAATTCTAAGCAGGACCAAATCACTCAGCATCACTTTCAACTAGCATGCTAAATATCAAGGCTCTACTTGTCTACTCAGAATAAGCAAGAGGAGCGTCAGAAAGAAACAAGACTGAGTCTCTCAGCAGTTTCCTTCACTGGTCCAGCCTCCCTCTCCAGCATGGAAAAGCTCTGATTGTTGATCAGTCGCTGTGGGCAAGGGGAATAGGGCCAGAGAGGAAGCAGCAAAGCGATTCAGTTCTAATTCCCTCTCAGTAGGCATGCTATTCATGCCCACCTCTGCAGAAGCTTGGTGTTTGGGCTGGTATCCCTAAGTGTGGCTGCATGATTCTTTCCTGCTTTTGTGTGTAGATGTGCATCCCATGCTTCTTGAAGGTAACAATAGTTTCAGGCCTGCCCACTTCTGCCTTTGGCGCCACTCGCTGCTAGTATGATGCTCTGGAGAGCTTCTCTGAAATGGAATTTGGTTTTCAGAATGAGAAAGGCAGATTGGGACTGGTTTACCTGAAGGACTCTGTTCACCCAAGCTTGTCTGAGCTTTAACATCAACATCTGATGCCCTGCCCTTCATCCTCCAATGAGAACCAAGAGATTAGTGCTCATGAGGGATGGAGCTTTTTTGCATACCTTTGAAATATCTTCTTTCTGCTTGTTGGACTCTAGAAGAATTGACTTTTTATTCCAAACTGCATTTGGTGAATTTTAATTGTTGTGCTTTTCACTAAGGTTTTATGTGCTGCTGCTTATTTTGGTATTTTAATGCTTTGCGTACTTAATGATGTTTGATTATTTACTTTGTATTTTATAGCATGCTTCTATATCCTTTGTGAGCATTTGTACCCTGGAAAGAAAGAAAGAAATCACCCTGAAAGGTCATACACCTCAAGTCATTTTTCAAACATTTGCTGCTCACCTATCAAGTCAGTATCCACAGCCCGATCATAGTAATAGGAAAAGGCATAGAAGGAACTTTTCCGAATCTCATCTGGTTGATGCAGTTTTCCTTGAACAACCTTCAACACTTCAGAATAACAATGTTCAAATCCTGTTTTCCCTGCAAATGCAAGCATGATATGAGTCCCACTTTAGACAGAGCAGAATACATAACAATGAAATTTAGGAGAGGAGACACATGAGGGAGAAAGCACAAAAATAGAATGTTACATGGCCTTCCTCAGGATAGCCATCTTTTTCCTCAGCACTGCTGCAGCCTGGGCACAGCCCCATCTCTATCTTTGCTGTTCCTGTATGAGTATATATTCAGAAGAGGGTTTTTTTAAGACCCTATGTGGGGAAAGACAGTCTTAGGAAGGGACTTTGCCATAAAAGGACAGTAAGTATACTCCAAAATAAAATTCCAGAGATGGTAGGAAAGTATGCAAGTTAGCCTGAGTGTGACCCCAAACACTGGCCTTTTCGTGGAGCCAGAACAGAATGGAAATAGTTTTTCCAGCCTATGATTTCTTGTCCAGTCTTCTCTAAATATGAAATGGAAACTTCTAGGGCACTGCAAACTCCTAGCAGCAGCTTTGCTGTGAACAGCTCCTGCACAATAACTGGTATCTTATCTGGATAGACACAACCTGTTGTTCACATTGCATTTTGACTTGCTGTCTTCACACATTTTGTCTCGCTTCACCTCATCTCCATCCAGGTATACACGTGAGTTTTACCTTTAAATACTGGGGTTTTATTAAATAATGAATTTAAGTAACATCTATTTTAAGAAACTATGAAATCAAGTCAGGTTGCAACAGTTTTTTTGTCATGTGAGCCCTCCATATCAAAAAGCTTGAAAAGTGTTTGAAAAGGAAGAAGTAAAGAAAAGAAAACAAAGCAAAGCATAATGAGGAAGGATAGTCTTATGCCAACACATGGCTTTGCTGGGACTTAGACCAAGTATTCCTCAGTTAAATTGCAGAGTGAAAGAACATCATTTTATTCCTTCCTAACTATCTCCAGTACTGATCTAATCTTTTTCTAGTGTTATGATCATCAAAGGGCATGCTGTGGGCCTTGGGACATACTTTCAGGAACCACAGGACTGCTCTAAGGGTCAAGTGAAATGCATTAAATGTCTATATTATTTTAGTAGGACAAAATACTCCAGTGAGGGATTTATTTTCTGACAGCTACTACTTCAGGCCAGGTCTACACCTTTTCAAGCAAGGTCCCAGCTAAGAAAGCAGTCTTCTAAAATACAAGAAAAGATAAAGAGAAGACTGCCTTTAAAAAACAAAGCAAAACACCTCTTCATTTAATCAATCTTTGGAAACAATGTATTTCTAACTTGCCTTCTTTGTTGCCACCATATTGGTATTTGACTCCCCCAAAGTGCCATTCTGCTTCCAGCTTTCTTGGCAAACAGGAGCTTCGGAAGGTCTGTCCATCTACTGTTGAAGAGAATATAGATTTGGAAAATAGTCAAGAAGTTTTCTAGCCACCATGTAATTGCAGGAAAAGGAAGCTGGAAAAGTTCAAGTTCTCCATTCCATTTTCAGGGGAAAATTAAGATAGTGCTTGTTTCTCCAAATGGGACATTTAATCCATTGGAGTCAATAGAAATTAGTTAGTATTGATAAATAGCATGATAGCGGTGTATAAATATTACAGTGAAGAGAGCCTGGATACTCCTAATATAGGAGGAGAATAGGAAAAATGGATACTGATTGCAGAATACTGCTATTTTTAGTCACAAGCCAGAAATTGATGAGAATGGGACAGTCATTAGTAACACAAAGGTTGGAAGACAAGGAATCTAGGTGTGTTGGATAAGCAGGAGAAATGCATTTCATACTATGGTACAAGAATGGTGGTGGAATGGGGAAATATTTATGTGTATGTGACTTCAGGAACCCTGAAGTTCTTGTGGAGTATGACTTGATAATGACTTTGAGAATGCCTAGTCTAATTTAAAAAAAGATGGGATACATTGAAGAAATGAGGAAAAGGCATCTGCTGAAGAAGCTGAATCTTTTCTTATTCCAAAAGAAATGCAATTAGCCCAACTGCATGGTTGTCCTCTCTCTTAAGTCTTCCAAAATGTAAATAAAGTAACTACAACTCAAACTCCCCTTTATCCAAGTGCTTGGTTTTAATAAGAAATTACATGTACCACAGAGCAGCTTAAAATTGCTTTCCAGAGTGCAGCTGCTTGTAGAGTTTATCTTTAAGGTTAGCATTTCACAGTCTAGATTCTGTTTCATTATGCATACTGGCTCAAATACAGTTTAGTATTACCTACCTCAGTAAAACCCTTTTTAGGGGGATAAATGCACACTGAGATGGGTATAAAGGAAAATCCAGCTAAATGCAGAGAGCCAGATAGATGGGGAATGGATGCACTCATTCAGTTTGTTTGATCCCTACAAGTCACATGCTACCTGCATTAATTCCTTAATAATCGGTGTTCCAGTCAGAACAGGTCCTAGTAGCTTAAATAAGGTGGCTGCTTGAGGATAACAAGGATGCTCCAGGGTGACAGTGGCAGTCCTCATGGTTCATCCTGCTGAGCCCCCTCTAGCCATTCCCATCTTCCTAAGCTAGCACCTCTGAGGCATCCAATGTTTCTATACTGGAATCCTCTTGCTACTAGAGAGTGCACCTAAACTTAGGTGTTGGTGATATACACATGTATTTAAAAGTAATTGATTTAAAGCAGGTATATAAATAGTCTAAAAATCTTTCATTTGCTGAGAGCACTAGCTAAAACTGATTGCCAGAAAGATCCCCAACTGGTGGAGTAAAGTGTTACCCTGAAAAGTGTCATCCAAAAAAGTCTGGTTTTTTTCAAATAGAGAATACTGGCTGCTGTTCCTAATAGCAGCAACCCAATAGAATCATAGGTTTGAAATATTGAACATGAACTCACTGCCCCAGATTACATAGTTGCAATCTGGAAAAATCATTTTATTTTCAAACAGCATTCTATGCCCCCAGCCAGCCTCAAACTCTCCCACAATCTCCTCCTGGAATATATTGCACTCCCTTGCAGTTACTTTGTGCCTTATTTTTCCTCCGTATAGTAGTAGTGTATTGGAAACTGGCACTATTCCTAGTCAAGCTACTACCAGTAATCACAGAGAGACATAAGATAGCAGCCAGAAAATCTAGTGGTAGCTATGCCATTCCCTTATTAACACACACTCTATATGTAATTTTTCTATATCACTGTACCTTCCATTTCTAATGCTCCCAATGTTGCCAGTCGTGCAGCTTTCAGCCCAAATCCCAAATAACTGTAAAAAAAGACAAAGGGTGCTTAATTAAAATTCATGTGCACCCTATTCCACATGTGAGACTAGGTAGCAACCCATTTTATAAACATGGACATAAATGAGATTTTGTTCAAAGAGCCTCCTGTTTGCTGAGTTCCAGATGTGACATGTTAACTTGTGGCTCTTACACATTAATTCACAATCTACCAAGTATTGTAAGAATGAAGAAATGTCTATAGTTTTCTGCCACAGGCCTTTAAAAGTTATTCTGATAACCAGCAAAATACACCGGCTTAAGAACTGACCAGAACAAATTGTCAGGGTAGATATTACTTCTGGCTGAAGGTCAGTAATACCTTAAGTTTTGAAGAAACAACTATTTGTAAAACACCTTTTCACTTACCTGTGCGTGTAGAGTTTAAAAGTGCTGTTGAACATTTGAAATGAGGTAAGAAAATCAACTGGTGTTTGCTCCAGGGTTTCCTAAAGATTAGAATAATAAAAAGGATTATTCAATGATAGCTATTTCAAAGGAAAACAGGGTAGCAACTTCCTACTTTTTTTCAGATATTTTGCACTGTCTACAGAGCTCTTGACCCACCTTCCCAACTCTTTCCTATTCAGTCCTCCCACAAGTATCCAGGAGAACATCATGAGAGCACCAAGTACCCCCCCCCCCCACCACCATTGCATTTCAATGGGATGGTGTGGAGGAGAAGGAGAACCTCTTTCCAATGGAGCAAAAATAGCAGGTGGGAATGGTGTGGGTGCAGCTAGCCACTGCTGATCCTGGCAAAGAGGAGTTGCTGGGCAACCCCCTGCTGCTGGCATCCAAGCCATGCTCTGCTTAGGCTTCTCTAGAAAAGTCCCAGCAGAGCATGCACCCCTACCTCCTGCTGCAGTAGCCCTACAATTGTGGAGCAGGTGGGGGAACACAAGTTTCATTTTGCTCAGTCTCTTCCAGGGAGGCCAAGTAGAAAGAACATGGTTTGTCCTACACCACCATGGCCACCAGGCATTTCAGTTGACAGCTATGGTAGCATGTGGAGCTTTTGATGGCTGTCCTGAAGTGATGCTTCAGCACTTTAGGATAGCTGTCATCGACACTTTCAGTGCAGTAAGCCTTTTTGGCACTCTTGCATGGTAGCTCTGTAGTGATCTGACTTGTCCCCTGGTGGATCATGCTGTCTGGATTCACGCTATACAGCAAGCTACCACAGAAAAAAACAAATCTTAGAATAAGCCATGGCTTGCCAGGTGGCTAATTAGCCAAACTTGAGCCATCCTGACAAAACTATCCTGAGTTCAGACAACACACTAAGCCATCATTGCTTCAAAGCCATGGTGACTTAGCATGTTGTATGAACCCAGTCAGTTTGCTGTTATTAAAAGACACAACTCAGGTAACCATGGGCTGCAATAAATGCAAGTGCTATTTATAAAGTTACCTTTACATGAACCTTAGTAGGAAGAGCTATAACTCAATGGTAGAACACATGCCTTGCATGCAGGAGGTCCTATATTCAATCCTGAGGATTTCCAGGAAAACCTGGAGAGTTCTACCAATCATTGTCAATAAGATTGAGCTAAAAGGATCAACTGTCAGACTCAGTATAAGGCATCTCCCTGTGTTGCTAAATAAGGTCAACTGAAAATCCTGAGAATTTGCAGCTATTAATGTTTGGAAAATTAGTTGTTATACTAGAAAAGTTATGTTTGCTTTTAAATGTGCATTACACTTTAGCTTTCTATAATTTTGGGTATTTTCTTTTTAATAATTTGATTGTAAATTACTTTGTGACTTTGAGCTTTTACAAGTGGAAGGTGATTTCAAAAGATATTATTCCAAAACCAATAAGGAAAAAAAAAATACTATCAAGGTCAATAGGGAATGTGGCCACATTCACAGACAGTACAAACAGAGGCTGGTACTAGAAAGACTGGGATACCTAAGAAACAGTCACTATTTTAAAGAATAAAATACAACATTTTGTAATAATCACATGGTTTAACATGAAACAAAATCAAATGTAGACGATTTCATGTTCCCTTTAGTATTTAAAGTATGTATAAGATGTCTAACAGTTTAATGAACTGTATTAAAGTAGCCTAGATCTAGATGAAACATAGAAACTTAGAAACAGAGTGAGTCCGAAGGGGCCTCCTGGGCCATCTAGTCCGACTCCCAGCTCCAGCCAGCTCTGCTCATGAAATAACAGCAAATAATGTGGACACCTGCTCCAAATTATCCAACATGACAGAAGCGCCAACTGCTCACCTCCAACTGTGGCAAAAATGTGATCTGAGTTGAGGCTCCTCCCAAGTCCAGAGTCCCCACTGTCTGATGATTCCGGCCATACAACTGCCCTGCAAGCAAGATTGCAGAAGTTAGTTAGTTAGTTAGTTAGTTAGTTAGTTAGTTAGTTAGTTAGTTAGTTTATATATATATATATATATATTTAGGAAACTTCTATGCTGCCCCATTCGCCGAAGCCTCGGGGCGGCTCACAAACATAAATAAACTTCCTTAAAATAATATAAATTAACAGTATAAATTAAGTCGCCCTGGCCAAAGAATAAAATGAATAAATACTATTAACAATTAAAATGACATTTGAATAAAAAGGTTTTTGCCTGGCGCCGAAAAACAAATAACGACTGCGCCAGGCGGACCTCTCTGGGGAGCGCATTCCATAGATTGGGCGCCACCGCAGAGAAAGACCTCCTCCGAGTACTCACCCTCCTAATTTCCTTCACGGAGGGTTCCTGGAGAAGGGCCTCCCCCGCCGATCTCAAGGGGCGGAAGGGCATATATGGACATAAGTGCTCCTTTAGGTAACTAGGCCCCAAGCCGTTTAGGGCTTTATAGGTCATCACCAACACCTTGAATTGGGCCTGGACTTCAATGGGAAGCCAGTGAAGCTGACGGAGGACTGGAGTCATGTGAACATAACGCCCAGTCCCCGTCAGCAGCCTGGCAGCTCTATTTTGAACCAATTGAAGTATCTGGACTGTTGCTCAATCTTTGCAACAGAACCCAAGTCTTAAAACTGAAACTCATATTAGTAATTACCAGTCAAAAAGTTCACAGTGATCCAGGCTAGAATACCTGTAAGGAGGAGGAAAATAATACTGAAAGTCCTTCCATCTTTAGATCCAAAATGCAATATATAAACATTTCCATTGCTGTTACACTATCTGCACTTCTGTTAATCAATTATTTGTACTTTTCCTACCAGAATCTCATTTCATTCCTTGCTTGAGCTTCTAATGTTTACTAGACTTCTTCTGTGTCTCAGTCTTTACCGCAGAAACTTTAATAATGTTTTTAAATAATTTATCCATTCAAAAATTACTTGGCCGCATTTTACATGCCTTCAAATCAGTCATTTAAGATGACCTTTGCAGAATTAATGCATCAGTTCTACTCAAACCAATGGTAAAAGACAGTGACTTTTTGTACCACACGCTAAGCTATGGTGGCTTATAAACCACAGTGGGTTAGTTGGCTTGCAATGGGTTTGTCAGTCAGCTTTTGTTTGGCTTATAAGCCACCCTGACACCCCATGGCTTGTTGTAGGGTCTGTCTGACCCAGCATGGTTTTCATGTCATCTTGAACCTGCACAACACAACCCATCACGAGTCAAGCCAAACCACTATAGAGCCATTTGGCAAGAATGGAAAACACCCCTGCTGCTCTTGCTAAATGGCTACCTGGCAGCAGCCTTTGCCAACTACCTCAAGAATGCCCAAGTGGGCATGACAAACAACACTGTGGTACAAGCCACGCAGTATGAGATTGAGGCGATTGAGAATATTGTGGATCCTTGCTCTCCCTGTCCCAACCCTTCTCCCCTTGGTCCTTCTGTGGGCATCACAAGGGTCAACATGGGAGGAGCAAAACTTTCCCCCTTTCCCAAACAAGCTATTTTGGGTTTGCCAGGCTTGACTTTTAAAACTTTCTTTTGAGAGAGAAGAGAACAAAGCCAATTGATCCCCATTTGGGCAGCTATGAGTTGCCTTCCAAAGTGTCCCAGTGGTACATTCGGAGGGGCTGCCCATCCTTGTCTGCACTTCATTCCTCTAATAATATGCAGAGGCAACCATACTGTTTGGGGGGAGGGTTGACTCACCTTGTCAAATTTAAGCAAATCTAGCAGGGCAGCAGGAAGAAGGGTGTCCACTGGCCAAATTCAACATGTGTTCACTGTGTGCGGTGCCTAGCCCAGGCTGCAGCTAAGGGATTTCCTCCTTTGCACGCATCTGGTAGGGGCATGTTCCCTTTTTTGCAACATGATCCTCAGATTTTCTTGTGGGGAGACCATCTGTTCCTAGTTACCCTTCAGTTTTGAAAGTGTGTCCCTAATGCTGGCACTGAGGGACATTCAAAAGTAGAGGGGATTTGCACTGACAAGAACTTGGAGTGTTGCAGGTGTCAAACCTAGGGCTCAATTTCTGAAATGCAATTTGGAATGGTTTAAAAATTTCAGTTTTTCCAGAAAATTGTAAGGAGAAAAACTCTATACCTGTTCAGTTCCTGTCAAACATAATTTTTTAAACTCTTCCAAATCCCAATTAAAAAATGGAGGTCTAAAGGCTGACAGATTAAGTTACCTGTCAACCACATCTGTTCCTGTCAATGAGAGTTCTCCCAATTTTTGTAGCTCCCCAAGGTGCTATCAACCCAGAGTCACCTGAAAAACGAAGAAGACCCTTAGGACATGTGAGAACCCCCAAAACACCAGAGGATTCTGCTGAAATTGAAGGGGTGTTCCCCAGACAACTTATGTAAAATTCTTCATTTCTTTTCAGGGTGCTTATGTGTCCATGGGTTATCCTCATTTGCAAAAGTTAGGGGAAAAGTTCAGAGAAGGCAACAAAGATGATCAGGGGAGATTGAAAGAACTGGGGATGTTTAGCCTTGAGAAGAGAAGACTGAGGGAAGAAAGGATAGCATTTTTCAAATACTTGAAAGGCTGTCACACAGAGGAGGGCCAGGATCTCTTCATCATGCCAGATTGTAGGACATGGAATAATTGGCTTAAGTTGCAGCAAGAACTTTCTGATTCTTAGAGCAATACAGCAATGGAACCAATTACCCAGGGAGATTGTGGGCTCTCCCACACTGAAGGCCTTCAAGAGGCAGTAACAGCCATCTAAGAGGGATGCTTTAACTTGGAATCCTGCACTAAGCAGGGAGTTGGACTTGATGGCCTTATAGGCTCCTTCGAACTCTACTATTATATGTTTCTATAAAAGCTGCCTCTAAGTGACACTTGGCCACTTGGGTACACCCGTCAGTGGCATTCAACTGGCAGCTGCTTGACAAGAGTGGCAAGGGTTTTTCCCCACTCTTAACAAGTGGCTTGTTTTCAATAGGGCTTGACCCACAATGGGATTGTGTAATCAAGTTTAAGACAACAACCTGTAATATACAAACCAAATGCAAGTCATGGCTTCTCAGAGTGGCTTATAAGCCTAAAATAAACCATGCTACAAACCTATTCCAGGTCTGCATGCCACAACAAACTACCACAATTTATAACCACTGTAGGTTCTCACATTATGCAAAGTTATCCACTCTTAACTAATTTTACCTACGTTTGGACATTTCACTCAGACAAATTGGACATGTTGAATAAATGAAGTGACAATATATAGATTGAGCTTATCTTACTGTATCTTGCCCATATTTAGACTGTGTAAATCTGCAGGTAGGACTTCTGCTATTTTGCCTACAATTGCCTCACCAACATCACTATAATAATAAAAATCCTCACTATAGATAATAAATTGAGATTCATGTGGTGACTGTAGGCTAAGCAACCACTTCCTTTCCAGTGTCAGATTCAGCTTAGATAGCATACCAGTTACTCACCATGCCAGCCTGCTTGAGTTTGTCTTAACTGTAATCTCCATGAGGTAGACAACATGTCTCACATTGTCAGCTGTTCATCCCGCAGTATTACCTTTAACCCCACCCATTTTTCTTCACTATTCAAATTCAGGTGTCCTCTTTTGTGTACCTGAACTCCCTAATTTAGTTATTGATTAAGAAAAAACACATTCTAATACACCAACAAAAACAGAAATCATTCGTTCAATACCAGCTTTGACATCGGTTTGAATTCTGGTGATAAATGGGTGTGGAAAAAGTTAGTCTCACCATGGTCACATCAACATTTACAATGCCTCTTTCGCATCAGGCAAATGCACTATAATAAAGCAAGATTAGAAATATTTTACCTTTCATTCAACCTTGAAAGGCACTTCCCATTCTACTTGCTTCCACAATTCCCACCCAAAACTATCCTCTTCCTCCCAGGACCAGCTTTAGCAAGATCCCTCTCAGGACCCACCTTCATAAGATCCATCCATGATGGTCACACTGTCATCAGGAACAAGAAAAGGTGATTCTTCAAAGACCACCTTGACCTGTAGAAGTGAAGAAAAAAAAGGGTCATACAGTCATATTCCTCTACTATAGAGACATTCGTGGAGCAGAGTGTGCTGATACAATGTTCCTCTTCTACAAAATGTAAAGCAGGGAAGATACTTTCTTTCAGCTCACCTCCAAATATCATTAATAAAAAATAACCATCTCCTTTTTTGACACCCCATCCTTATTAAGAGGAACACCAGCTACAGGACTAATACATGCATCGCACAAGCCTGGCAAGACAATAAAAACACATAAAAGC
Organism: Varanus komodoensis; assembly: GCF_004798865.1. Classification (NCBI taxonomy): domain Eukaryota; kingdom Metazoa; phylum Chordata; class Lepidosauria; order Squamata; family Varanidae; genus Varanus; species Varanus komodoensis. Next base: position 34,382,490 of record NW_025335761.1, read on the forward strand.
ACACAACTGCAGCAAATTTGTGGCAAAAAGTGCACCCAGGCAGACAATAAAAGCCCCATCTTTTTTGCATAACAACACCTGTCCTTTCAATGAAACCCGATATTACCTCTGAGAGTAGAGCCTGAGCCTTGTGCTCTGCTAACAGCCGTAGACCAGCTGTGGCTTTCAATACTACTGGGGTCTTATTCCAGTGGCTGGGTGGCACAGCTTCTTTGGCCACATCTAACAATTTTCTGACTGTGTCAGCTCCCTAGAAATGAAAAGAAAACAATGCATAAGCATTGGTAGGGTTGGGCAAGCCACTAACTGGAAAGCTTCTTTCAAAGATTCCTTTTCCCTCAATAACTTCCTCAGAACCCTCCTTTTTGGCTTAATCCATTATTTTTTGTCTGCAATCTAATTTAGCATCAATGCAATTGCATTGGTTCACATTCATCCCTTGCTATCCATGTTTCTCTTTTCTCTTAACTTTTTCACTGTTTATCTTAGACTTGGAGGGACTTGTCCATTTTTTTTCCTTTATGGAATTCTTAAAAGTGCCATGTATATTATGGATGGTGCTCTATGCAGAAGGGGAGATAGCAGCTAGTTCAGTGATGGGGCCCCTGCTTTGCAATCAGAAGATTACAGATTCAATCCTCAGGCTCTCCAGTTAATAGGATCAGGTAACAAGTGATGGGGAAGAGCCTGGAGAACTAGTGTCTTCCAGTTAGATTAAGCCAAACAGACAAACAGTCTGACCTGATAAAGGGTATCTTGCATAAATAAACATAAATGTATGAATGAATAAATCCTTTTCAAATACCAATAGTGAGTGGCTTATTTTCTTTACTGGATAGCTGCAGCTGTTTAGTTTTGCTCTCTTTTCCTTTATTTTTTTATCTGCCTCTATTTGCCTTCTCTCTGTTGCCCTTCAATTAACTAAACTTTATATAGAACAGGCAAGATGGAAGGAGGCCTAACAGTCACAAAAATCTATCAGAATGTGTTACCTTTTTTGGATGATCAGCATATGCAGAGAGACCTGGTTTCACTGATTCAAAGATCTCTCCTTCTAATTCTGCAGGCTTTTCTGCAAAAATAAATAAAAAGAACTTATCAACCATTTTTTGGTAACATATGTATGGTGCATGGATCAGGAGTACTATTATTAGCTCCATTAACTCCCAGTGATGGTTTGCTTGAAAAGTCTGAACATAACTAAAAGTTGCACTTTTAGCACACTGTTCTAGTGTTTGAACCAACAGCTGTAACTGTTTCAGAGAAGGAGAGTTTCAAAATGAACTGCAAAAACTGCAGTTTATTATTGGGAATGCACACAGTTCTTTGTAACACAGGCCTGGATGTGTGCTTCCTTATCACATACCCTGTTTTCCTAGAAGTACATAAAATTATATTTCTGAGCAGTACAGGGATACTTGCCAAAAGGCACACCCTTGCTAATATGTTCCACTTACATGCTTTGTATATGACATTAGTGACTCTCTGGAGAATGCAAGTATGCTAAGTTTGTAACAATAGTTTATTCATCAAGAATGTCAGTTCCCTGAATTAACCCTTTTATTAACAACTGAAGCTTGTGGGCACTTGTCTATTTTCTCATCTGTGTCTGTATGTCCGTTTCATTTCTGACTCCTAAGCGAAATACCAGGATCCTCCATCCTGAAGGATATCTAGCCACCAACTTGCACATCTATACAGATGCTCAAAGCAAAGGGTGAAAGCAAAGTAGGATATTTTAAAACAGCAGTGAAACATCAAACACCACACACAATTCTGCTATTTTTTCTTGTGACTTGACTTACTTCTAGTTTCAGGAAGTTTAATGTACTTTTAAAATTATAGTCAATGGAATTCCTACTTTGGGGCATATATATTTACATATTATTACTTCCCCTCTGTAACATTTAGAATAGCTTTGGTTTTCAGCTAGACAGACATTTGTTGCATGATCTGTTACTGACTATAACAGAAGGAAGAGGTTGAGTGCCATGTATGTATGTTCCTGACTATTCTTCTGTTGTATTTTCTGTAAGTTTAAAAATAGAATCCTCTCATTTAAGTGGATGCAATCCAAGTTAAGCAGGGTTGGGCTTGGATAAAATCTAGACGGGTGACTTAAAATGTTGTGAACTGCCCAGAGAGTGTTGACTATAAGCAGCATAGAAATGTAATGCGGTGGTGGTGGTGGTGGTGGTGGTGGTGGTGATGATGATGATGATGCTATTTAGGCATTTATAAAGCATTCATTAGCATGAAGCTGTCAGGTTAATAATAAGCAGCTTTCAGAATTAGGTTTAAAGAAGTAGTTATAGGCATGCTCTGCCTTTTGAATGATGGCCAAAGTGGTTGATGTCAGGATTAGCCAAGACAAACAAGACAAACAATACATTTATAATCTGAGAGTCTCCGTGGCATGTTTGCAAGAAACACATCTGCTCAGGAGAACCTTCTCATATACTCTTACCTGGACTTCTTTGAATAAAGGTGTAAATGTGAATTCGTGTCCCTGTACTTCCTGCATCAAACATGATGCCATAAAAAACTTCCACACTGGCATTGGCAGGACACACCTTAGGGGGGAAGAGGTCTTGAAACCAAATTTCTGGGTTGGGATGAGAAGCTATGCAGCAGATGGAGGAAAGTGCGGATACCACAATGACTGTGACCCAGAAAAGTGCCATGATAACTTGGGAGCTTAAGACAGCTGCTATTTAAATCAGGATAGCCAGAGTTGCAGAAGTTCCTGGAGAAAGAGTTATGAACCAAGAGAAAATTAGTTACATATTAGTTAAAGAAGTTTTGTAACAGAGAATACTCCCACTTCCTAAAAGTGAGACCACTTACACAGACAAGAGCAACTACCACAATACCTGCTACAAACACTCTTCAACTTAAGACTCCTGCTTCAGAGCCTATGGAAAAATTAAAAGATAGTATACACTTAATTCAACAAAATTCTCTCTTCCTTGTAGATTTGGATCTACAACTTATGAGCAACGTGAACTATAAAGTAAGATATAAATATGAATATAGTAATTCAACTGAAGTGTGATCAGGCCAAAACTTTTGTGTCAGGACTGTCACAATGGAAAGTGCAGGGAAGCACAGAACACAAAAGTCAACCAAAACAATGGACAATGAGACTCTCATTTGCTGCTGATGGCAGCTGCTTGGAGAGATGATTATATAAGGCAAACAACCCCACAGCTACCAACACATGCATGTTGTTTCAGTCTTCTATCCCTGTATCCAATTTACCTCTGAGAATCCTTGTTTCATGGATTTGACTTCCAAAGCACATGCAAATAATTTTTAGACTGAACTTCACCACCAATGCTAAGTCTGGTCATAGCACTTTGAGCATCCCAGAAAGTGGGCAACAGTCAAGGAAGATGATAAGCTGTATATTTCTATTCTTCAGCTCAGCAAAAGCTGAGTTCAGAAAAGAAAAAAAATGCTTTAAAATCAAAGTCAAATTCAAACAAGGAAATGATCCTATGACCCTTAGGCATTGTCTGAGCTAGTGGGAATTCCTCCCACTGAGGATGGAGACAGCTCTCCAGCTGTAGGAGGAGGAGTGGGAGATCCAGCCATCTTCCCCTGCCTCTGTACAGCCAGTGCAGAAAGAACCATACAGCCTTGGAGGGAGGGAAAAGAGGGCATTCTGGTGGGAAGGGATGGGAGGAGACTGGAGAGGGCAGACATTACTGCAATGCCAAGTTGAGAGATGTAGTAGCTGCATGATACCCCTTTGCAGATGCCAGAGTGGAGCTTCTCGTGAGCCAGTAGCAGGGACAAGAATCTGCTGGCCAGCACTGTGGAAAGGAGCAGGACCATTCAATTGCTTCCCCCTCTGCCCCTCTGCATGTGCCATATCAAAGCTTCTCATGCATGCAAGAAAGTCAACGGCAGGGCAGAGAAGCAGCTGCATGTTAGTGATAAGGGGGAAGTAGCACTGGTCCAAGGCAGAGTGAGAAAGGGGAGCAGCAGGGAAATATACTGCAGCATGCAGCCCCCAACTGGGCACCACCACCCAAGTGTTTCTTGCCCCTGTTGCTGGATCATTTGCGTGCATGAGGCACTTCACTCTGGTGTGTGCAAAGCAGCAGAGGGAAATCAATTGAGCAGCATCTATCTTTTCTGCAGCACTGCCAAGCAGATTCCTCTCCCCACTCCCATTTTGCCTTAGCATGGATCAAGCAACCTTTCAACTTAAGCAGTCCCCTCTAGAGCAGGAGGCAAGGGTGCCTGACCAGCTCCTTATCTTCTCTGTTAACTTTCAGGGCATAAGCCCTGTTTGTGCAGCAGAGATGACTTGATAACAGTGGTGAGGCAAACTGGGCTTGCAAATGTGGCTGTCAAAACAAGGAGCATCATTCTTTCCTGAAGTGCCTCCTCGGATATTGCCTGGAAGATTGAGAGGGAAGAAAATGGTGGACAGGAGGACGCTTAGCATGATGAGTGTGATCTTTCAGGCACATCCATGCAAAAAAACTGTCCGTCGTGGAAGCCACATGGAATTGCTTGTCATGATGTGTGAACCTGGCCAGTGTTTTCATTAACTGCATTAACTTTCAGCACATGAAAAGAGGAGAAATTAATGTTGCTTTCATTTATTTCCAAGGTGCCTAGGTAACATGAAGACAGGACCTCCCATCACTGTACAGGTTTCTACTCATTTCCAAAATGGAAAACATTTGATAATAAAAACATGTCTCCCTCCATGAAATATCCTAGTTCTTCCTGCTGCACCAATATGTTCTATCCTGTTGGATATCCTAATTTGTACCACAGTCATAGGCATTTATCCTCATTGTCTGCTCTTTGTTTGTATCCTTGCCTGTTCTTAGTTCTGTTCTCGTGCTCCATCTAATTTCTAATAAGCCTCAAAGTCCACCTTATACACCAGTCTTTCAGTATTATATGCTATCCTCTCCACCTGCACATCAGTCTACTGATTAACTTTGTCCACTTACATGTAATCAGTACTTGACTTCTGATTGTATAACTGCTAGACCCTTTACCTTCTTCTGCCTCCACTATCCATCTCCTGTTTCACTGTGTTGTCTTTCTGAATCAGAAACCTCATCTACTCATTACAGTTTGTTCAATTTTCCTTCCATATCGCTAGCCTCTAATGCCAATCCTCCAACTTTATACCTTGCTAAAACAACACAGAAGGAAACTTTAAACCTCCCTCAACAACAGTATCTTTTCCCACCTTGATTCAAATAAATCCATTTTGTTATAAGATCAGGAAAACCTATTCCTGAAGAGCAATGTGGCCAATTACTTGTCACTTTAATAAATAGGAACAAGAACCAGTCTTCTGCCATTTATCAACTGTGTGTGTGCACACATGAATGGGCAGACAACTCAAGCCACCACAAAATGTCTGGGATCTGCTCCTCCTTGACAAGGGCCACCTCAGAAAGGAGGAGCAGACACCCTCGCCAGTGGCTTGAGAGGTCAACTCTTGAGCTTCTGGCAAGAAGGAAACAGGGAGCCAGGAGCTCCACAGTGCTGTCCCATGTTCAGGGTAGAGCAACACAAAGCAGAGGGGGCACTCCCAATTCTCCTGTCTCCTGCCTGAGAAGTCTACAAGCCATTTGTCTACAAGCCATCCAATCTATGGAATGTGCTCCCCAGAGAGGTCCGCCTGGCGCCGTCGTTATTTGTTTTTCGGCGCCAGGCGAAGACCTTTTTATTCAAGCGTCATTTTAATTGTTAATGTTATCTTTATTTTAAAGTTTTTTGGCCAGGGCGACTTATTTTATACAGTTACGTGTATTTTATATTGCTATTTATGTATTTTAATTTATTTATTTGTAAGCCGCCCTGAGGCTTCGGCGAATGGGGCAGCCTAGACATTTTCTAAATAAATAAATAAATAAATAAATAAATTTGTGTGATGGGGCTTTTTTGAAAGCAGTGTGGGAAGCTGAAATCAGCTTGCAATCATGGCTGTTGGAAAAAGGGTTCTTGTTCTTCCTTGCCTGGGATACTACTGAGAGGAACAAGGAAGCTTGAACAACTGTGGCTTATTGCCAGGGTGAGTTGGTGTGTCACACAAACTCAGCCAGCAAGTGTGTTGCTATGGTTTGCAACCAATGAAAGTTTCCCCACATGAAAACAGTCAAACTCCAAGTCACTCATTCACAACTATTTTTAAGATGCCAGAAATATGTGTAAATGTTTTTTTTCCATTATTTTTTGGTCACCAGTCTGGAGTTGCACCACTAGGCAAATCTTGCTTGATCAACATCCTAGTATCTTCTGTCAAAATGCAGGACTTAACGTTTGAGGTCATTGACAAAGCAGGACTGCAAATAAGTTGCTCCATTACTCTGCTTTAATTTAATAGAAGTCAAATAGCAAACTGTCCAGAGATAAGCAAAGCCATCAGAGGGCCTGTTTTCATAAAAGTGAATAGCAACTATATCTCCCCCTTTCAAGTGTGATCTAGTTTTGCAGCATTGCCTGGACAGTTCTCATTCCTCCCCACCCCTTTTCATATTTACATTAGCCTCTAGGTACTCCAGAAGGGTAAGATGGACACCCTCCCTTTTTGAAAGCACATTCTTTTGAGTGTTAAAGAAACCATTTTTGTTAAAACAGGGTTTTTGACAGGGCTAAGCAGAATTGCTTTAAGATATTTCATATAAAAATCCTTCAAATACCAGCAAGAAGACAGAGGGGGAAGGAGCAGGGAGACAACTCATAGGAAGCACCATCATTTGTCAGGTGCATTGTGGATTGTTCTACTAACAACCCATATTAGCTTATTTATCATATGAATTCACCCTGTCATATGAATTCACCCTCCCTTGTCAATTTTAGATTATAAGTCTTCTCAGGGCATGTCTCCATCCACAAGTGCTTCTTAAGCATCACACACATTGATTGCATCTTATTTTTTAAACAGATCTTAAAAATTAATATTTGATTATAGCCTTGACCCCATCTTCACCAAAATAATTGAAATTTATGCAGCTTTATTCTATTCCAAAATTACATCAAAGCAATTTAACCAGCCAGGTAGTTGTGAAAGAAGCCACTACATCTGTACATACCTTTCTCTTGGCTTCATTTGATTTGTCTACTAATTACACAAGCAAGAAAGCATGTTACATTTCAAGCTGACCACTCTCCATAACCTGGGTTTATCATTTATCTAATACAAACAAGAAAATGTAGGGTTTCTTTCTACTGATAAGTTCAAGGGGCATATTTCAGGCAGGAAAGGGTTCCACAGGGAATGCTTCTTAATCAGAAAATGATTTACCAAGTTGAACATTCTTTGCAATAAAAAGGCACAAGGTCAACTCATGATAACGAGGGGAAAGTAGAGAAACATGTACATGTTATGTCACAGTAAGCAGGACAGTTAGTATTGCATTAGTTCATTAATAGCGGTTGTTTCCTGAAAAGTGCTACACCTAAACACATACACTGTACAGTTCCCACAGGCACCAACGTAACTAGAATTTGAGGATAATGGCAATAATCTTTTCAAGATTAACTCATATACTCAAATCAATTCATATGTAGTGAAATGATACGTGCTCTTTTTTAACTCATATTGGTCAGCTACGTGGAAAATGCGCATTTTGATTTAATGTAAACTGGCAGAAACTATTTCCCTTTGTTTGTATGCAACAGGCTGGGAAAGGAGAGAGATCTCGAAGGTGCGCGCCGGGTAGAGAAGATGCGTGCCAAGTGAGTGCCTAATTGAACTCTATGGAGTACCAAGCCGGTAAATACAACCCAAGCTAAGAGAGGGACACTGAGGAAGCGAAAACCGGGCCAAGACTGCACAGAAAGGGAGCAACTAGACCCTCGCCCCCGAGCGAGGGAAGGCAAGAACACTTCGTCGCCCTCTCGCATCCAGCTCTCCACTCACCGCCTTCGCAAATCCCTCAACCTTCCACATCTCGCCGGTGCTGCGTGTCACGTCAACAAAGCACGCATTACGTCACGGACGCATTCTTTTCTCCTCACTTTTTCGCGACGTTTGGTTTCTATAGTAACGCGTCGCCTGGGTGGGAACACTGGAGACTAGCGATCATTCAACATGAAGGGGAAAGGGAAAGGCACGAAGGGAGGAAAGTAAGTAACTGGGCTGTGGGTGGGTAAGGAAAAGGGCCCGGAATGAGCTCGTCAAGCCAGACGTGGTGCGCTGCAAGCAAGCTGCCAAGGCCTCTTGGACATTTCTACTCATCGCCTGACCCTTCACTCGTTCAGGGGGAAGAAAAGTGGCGGCGGGGGCGCCAAGGCGAACTTGAAGACTGTGAAAGAGGAGTCGGAAGCCGACAGGGCTAAAGCTGCGGCGGCGCTATGGGAGGCCAGGCTGGAGGTCACCGAGATCTCCCGCAAAGAATACCGGGAGGCCGCCCGCCGCCTTGCTCGTAACAACGAAGAGCTGGAGCGGCAGCAGCGGCGGCTGGAAAAGGACACCGTCGAGGTGATCAGCTACCTCAAGAAGCAGGACGCGGAGAAGGAAGAGCTGGTATGTGCTGAGCACAGTCACTTGGTTAGCCAGGCTTTGTAGAAATCTAAGGTCAGTCTGGCAAAACTAGTCCGACATCAAAGAGTCATTTAAAGCATGGTCACGGTCGTCTAATTAGACGGTTTCAGTTATTAGCTACAAAACAGAAGCAGAACCCCTAATAGAGGTTATTGCTCCTCGGAATGAAGAAGTGATCTTGAAAGAATTTCAGAACACTTGCCATTATTATGCTACTCTGCCTATTTTTTCAATGAGGGAGAGTTGATCTGGTTAGGGGAGTTTCTCCTTAATATCTTTCAGCAACATGAATTGCAACAGCCTGTTGAACACTTTGCCAAAATCATTATTCCTTCCACTGAACTTCACAAGAGTGTTAATATGCTTACACTCTTGTGTCAATAGTGTCTGGTAACTATTAAATTTACTATTTATTTTTCTTCACCATTTCAGAGTCCGCTCTTCCACCTCAGCCATGGGATAATTAGACTGTAGTCTTTTGGATAAGAATAAACTTCTGCACTGTACTCTTTTTGGAAATGGGAATTACAGGAACAGATTTTCCCCAAAAGCACTCCTGGGAGAGACCTCCAATAAAGGAGATATAGTAGTGCTTGTAAACCTGAAACATCAGTGTAAAATATGTCTTTCTCCATACTAGTACCCCTTCCTCAATACCAGGAACCCCTCCTTCAGCTCTTGGAATTAAGAAAAAGTGATTTTGAGTCAGAAGGCAAGTATTTTAACTGAGTTTGTGGAAAAATTAGCCATATGTACAGTGGCCTTCCCTTAGTAGTGGTTGGCCTGGACAGCATCTGAGATGCAATTATTGATGTTTTCCATTTGCCAGAAATGATTGAGTTCTCTCTTGATTTTATTTTTGGAATATGTAGATTGAAAAGCTGAAGCTGCAGGTTACTGAACTGAAACAAAAGGCCAAAGAGGAGAGCGAACAAGTGGTGAATGGACATTTCTTCTGATGCTGTTGGTAACATGGGGTGCTGAAGATCAGGCTAAACAAATCTTGCATGTTGGGCCTCACCGATAAACACATTAGACAAGATTGTTTTGCAGTAAAGATACTAAAGCTTATCATCTTAAAGGATCCTGTTCTAATGCCTCATGGCAGTGATGATAGTTTGTGACCTTCCATATGTTTTAGCTTAAAGCTGCCATCATCCTGCACCATTGGCCATGTTCGCTGGAGGTATTGTGAATTGTAGATCAAAGCATCTGGAGGGTAAACAGTTCATCATTTGTGCCTTAGGCTATGTCAAGGGCCTTAACAGTTCTCTTGTTTGTTGTTTTAATGGGAAAAATTGAAAAGAGAAGCAATAAACCAAAGCTGTATGCTTAAGTTTCAGTCAGCAAAAGGAGATTTACCTCCAAGTAAGCACACCTAGAATAAGGCTGTAAAAGAAATGGCATTCTCACTACCAGTTACAGTTAGAATTATTTGGTTCTAAACATATTTGCTTCTAAAAAGTTCTCATGTTGAAGCTTCGTTTTGTTAATCGTTACTTTAGCCCTTTAGTGATGGCTTTTATCTGGTGATGGCCTTTGATTTTAAAGATGCTGTATGTGAAGCTGACACCATGTTATTTGTTGCATTTGTTAGTACTGATTTTTGCCCTAGTGGTTCCCCTTAGTTGTTTCTTTCTTGTTAAAAATTTCTAATTTGCAGGCAGAGCAATTTGCCAAACAGTTGGAGGAGATGGAGGAGAAATTCCACAAAAAGGCCAAAGAGATAGGCCTAATCCAAATTGAGCTAAAAATGATAAAGGAATTTCGCAAAAAGAAAGCACTTTTGGAAAAAGAACTTGAGGATGTGAGTTTATTATTGGTATTTATGTTAATTAGACTTAGAAGGGCTTTGTGCTCTTTTTGTTGCCACCCCTGTGCTAGACTGCTTAGGTGTGACTTCTAAAACTGAATTGGAGTTTTGAGACATGGAATCAGAATTAACTTCAAACTAGAATAGGGCAGAAAAATATTATTTTTCTTGGATTTTTGTAGGATAATTGAGTTTTTGCATTTATAGCTGGATAACATTGATTTTCAGAGAAATGTTTTTGGGGAAAAATGTTCCCATTTGTTTGTTGTCCCCTGTCAGAGACAGACAACACGAGCAAATTTTTTAAAAATCTCTCTTTATTGTAGGTGCGCACCAGCAATATAGAGTAAGCGGATTGAGTGGGGATGAGCTCTGTTTCATTCATGCATCATACCCCATATATATGTTTAAGTTGGCAATGACAAAAAATATAACAAGAAGCATGTCTAAAGGCTAATGTCCACTGGAGAGGGAAATGGCAACCTACTCCAATATCTTTGCCGTGAAAACCCCATGGACAGTACCAAAAGGCAAAAAGATATGACGCTGGAAGATAAGCCCCTCAGGTCGGAAGGTGTCCAATATGCTACTGGGGAAGAGCAGAGGGCTAGTACTAGTAGTGCCAGAAAGAATGAAGCGACTGGGTCAAAGCCGAAAGGACACTCCGTTGCAGATGTATCTGGTGGTGAAAGGACAGTCCGATGCTGTAAAGATTTATGCTCCATAGGAACCTGGAATGTAAGATCCATGAATCAAGGCAAGCTGGAGGTGGTCAAACAAGAGATGACAAGACTGAACTTTGACATCTTAGGAATCAGTGAACTAAAATGGACAGGAATGGATGAATTTAATTCAGATGACCATCAGGTATACTACTGTGGGCAAGAATCCCTCAGAAGAAATGGAGTAGCCTTCATAGTCAATAAAAGAGTAGGAAAAGCAGTACTGGGATACAATCTCCAAAATGACAGAATGATTTCAGTTCGAATCCAAGGCAAACCATTCAGCATCACAGTAGTCCAAGTCTATACTCCAACCACCAATGCCGAGGAGGCTGAAGTTGACTAGTTCTGTGAAGACCTACAACACTTGCTAGAACTCACACCAAAAAATGATGTCCTTATCATCATGGGAGATTGGAATGCTAAAGTGGGAAAACAAAAGATAACTGGAATAACAGGCAAGTTTGGCCTTGGAGTACAAAATGAAGCAGGGCACAGGCTGGTAGAATTTTGTCAAGAGAATACAATGGTCATGGCAATCACTCTTTTCCAACAACCCAAGAGACAACTCTACACATGGACATCACCAGATGGTCAACACAGAAATCAGATTGACTATGTGCTCTGCAGCCAAAGATGGAGAAGCTCTATACAGTCAGTAAAAAGAAGACCAGGAGCTGACTGTGGCTCAGATCATGAGCTTCTTGTTGCAAAATTTAGGCTTAAATTGAAGAAAGTAGGGGAAAGCACTAGGCCACTCTGGTATGACCCAAATCATATCCCTGATGAATATACAGTGACAAATAGATTTAAGGAATTAGATCTGATAGACAGAGTGCCTAAAGAACTATGCATGGAGGTTTGCAACATTGTACAAGAGGTAGCAACTAAAACCATCCCAAAGAAAAGAAATGCAAGAAAGCAAAGTGGCTGACTGAGGAAGCTTTACAAATAGCTGAGGAAAAAAGGGAAGCAAAAGGCAAGGGAGAAAGAGAAAGATACACCCAACTGAATGCAGAATTTCAAAGAACAGCTAGAAGAGATAAGAATGCCTTCTTAAATGAACAGTGCAAAGAAATAGAAGAAAACAATAGAATAGGGAGGACCAGAGATCTCTTCAAGAGAATTGGAGACATGAAGGGAACGTTTCATGCAAAGATGGGCATGATAAAGGACCAAAATGGCAGGGACCTAACAGAGGCAGAAGAAATTAAGAAGAGATGGCAAGATTACACAGAGGAACTATACAAGAAAGAGCTTAACATCCCTGATAACTATGATGGCAGAAAGTGAAGAGGAACTAAAAAGCCTCTTGATGCGGGTGAAGAAGGAGAGCGCAAAGTTTGGCTTGAAACTCAACATTAAGAAAACTAAGATCATGGCATCTGGTCCTCTCACTTCCTGGCAAATAGATGGGGAACAAATGGAGGTAGTGACAGATTTTATTTTCCTGGGCTCCAAGATCACCGCAGATGGGGACTGCAGCCAAGACATTAAAAGACGCTTGCTCCTTGGGAGGAAAGCTTTGGCAAATCTAGACAGCATACTAAAAAGCGGAGACATCACCCTGCCAACAAAAGTGTGTATGGTCAAGGCTATGGTTTTCCCAGTTGTAATGTATGGCTGTGAAAACTGGACCATAAGAAAGGGTGAGCGCTGAAGAATTGAGGCCTTTGCATTGTGGTGCTGGCGGAGACTCCTGCGAGACCCTTGGACAGCAAGGTGATCAAACCGGTCAGTTCTAGAGGAGATCAACCCTGACTGCTCTTTAGAAGGCCAGATACTGAAGATGAAACTTAAATACTTTGGCCACCTAATGAGAGGGAAGGATTCCCTGGAGAAGAGTCTAATGCTGGGAACAATAGATGGCAAAAGAAGAAGGGGACGGCAGAGAATGAGGTGGCTAGATGGAGTCACTGAAGCAGTTGGTGTGAGCTTGAGTGGACTCTGGGGTATGGTAGAGGACAGGAAGGCCTGGAGGAATGTTGTTCATGGGGACGCGATGGGTCGGACATGACTTCGCGACTAACAACAACAACATGTCTTAAGGCAGGATGTATCTCGTACAGACTTATCTTGCCCTCTTTTTAGGGCATTTGGTGTCCTAATGCCTCCAAGCTTATCTTGACAAATGTTGATCTTCTTGATAAAGGTTTATTTTATATTTTTTTACCCTCTTGAGTCTGATAGAATACTAAGTAACTGACCCTTGTTTGGTTATCAGAAAAAATAGATTCTTCAGTATAAAATGAAGCTACTTTTTGTTTAAAATAGATATAATGTGGATTTTAACATCAATCTCTTCTGGGTACAATAGGCTTTGGGTGATTTATCTAGCTGAGGGAGGGGAAAAACTCAAGTCAGACATAGTATAGACTTTGATCACCCTGTTGGATGATCATTTTCAGAAAAAAGACACTGAGTGTAACCCAATTAATTCTGCTCCATCTCTTATTGGCTTTTGATACTATTGAGCATGGTATTCTCTTTGGATTAACTCTAGGAGCTGGGCATTGGAGACTCTGTTACAGTGATTTTGATCTTGTGGGATTACTTTTTTAAAATGGTCCTCATCTAGCACATCCCACTGAGTGTAGGCAGCAATCCAGGATCTTGTCTTCCTGTGACATCTGAATCAGGTGAGGCTGTGTAAGTCATGCATTGGTCATATACTCAAGCGATGTGCTAGATAAAAACCAATTTAAAAAACTGGGTCCTGGCAAGATGGAAGTCCTGTGGGAAGTGTTTTTTGAGTCCAAGACATAGGTTATTGTTTGATCTGGTTGCATTCCCTTGGAAATATCAAGTTCATAATCTGGGATAACTCCTAGATCCATCCCTGTCACTGGAGGCCCAAATGGCCATGGAGGGCTTTGGCTGGTTCATCAGACATAGCCTCTCCTGACAGGATAGTCTGGCCATAGGAGTACAGGCACTAGTAAACTTAAGGCTGAATTACTGCAGTGTACTCTATCTGCAGCTACCCATAAAGCTGGTCCAGAAGCTGGAATTAGTGTAGAATGCATCAGCTTAGCTGTTGTCAGGAGTTTACCCTTTTCAGCATGGAGGTCCTTTGCTGAGGTAACTGCACTGTATCTATTTGCTACCAGGCCATATTTAAAATTTGGGTACTATTGTATACTATTGTATAAAGCCCTAAACAGCTCTGTACCACAATAGCCCAGAGAGTGCCTTCTCCTTTTACAGTCTGCTCAGTCACTGAAGTCATCAGGTGGCATAGTCCTGGTGGTTCTGCATGGTCCTGTGCCCTGACTGGAGTATACCCAGAGAATAGCATTCAGTATTTTTTTTCTTTTTCTTTTTTCTTGTACATTGCTGAGGAATTGGTTTAGATGTGAGGCAACACATAAATGTTGTAAATAACTAAATAAAGGACTGTCCTGTGCTTTAAACAGCAATTGCATAGTGCACATTAGCAAACTTGAAAATATGTAAAAAAAAAAAAAAAAAGGAGTAGGTAAACATATAAAAGATGGTGATCTGTGAGGAATGCAGAGCTGACAGATGCAGGGATAAATTCTAGGTATGGGAAGTGCTGAGATGGGTCATGTTCAGCTTGGCTGTTGTCAGGCACTTCCCCTGTTTCAAGGGAGGTACCTGTTTCAGAAAATAGAGTGCTAAAATAATACTTAAATACTTCTTTAAATCCTAGCTAAAAGATACCTTGGACATAACAAAAAAAGAACATCAGGAAACAATCTGCATGTTGGAGAGAAAGTTCCTTGAAGAAAAGGTATAGTGTTTTGGATATAGTAGATGTAATTCTTCAGCATGCTTGATAATGCACAGACAACTTGCTTCAGCCTGTACTGGTTTTCCAGCAATCCACATAGCTTCTAGGAACCATGTTCTATGCTCCTAGAAGCTATGGTCTTGTAGTCTATACACAGATGGCTTTCTTTAGTAACTAGGGTTGAGTGAAATATCACCTCATATAGAAACACTTCTGGTAACCCTGAACCACCTGGATATCTATTGAATACAGTAACAGGAGATATTGTATTGCTCCATATTTGTTGTTACTTCTATCCTGCCTGCCCCCCAATAATAATTAAACAGATAGGTACAGCATTTGAAGGGAAGTTCTGGATATAGGAATTTTTGCTATCTATATTTGCTTTCAGTCTCAGCATTCACATTGTATACTTTTTGTCATCATCTAGAAGGCAGAGAATTAGGAAACACATTTTCCTCAAAAGTACTGCTTTTAAGAGCATTGCTTTATGTCTGACTTAAATGCCAAGATCTTTCTTTTCCTATACTAGTTTCTTGTCTATCTTCTTTTCTTTCAGCAACGCCTAGAAAGAGAAGCAGAGAAGAAGATTATAATGCTGGCAGAAAGAGCACATCATGAAGCCATTGTGTAAGACATACATGATTTTTCTGTTCTTTAATAATGAAGAAGATGCTAAAATATGGTTAATTCTAGGAAATCTACATGGGTGCTTCATTCCTGGTAAATAACTAAGATGCTGGATTCAGAGTAGGCTTAACACACTGATGAGTGCCATCTCCATCAGCTAATTTTGGACCTTTGGTTTAAGGACTATGTTGTGTCTAATATAGGAAGTTTGTGATGTCACCTGCTAAAATGTTTTTGCCCTCATTCAGGCAGTTGGATAATGCTGGAAAAACAGTTTTTACAGAGAATATTCATCTTCATGAGGCTCTTGGATACCATATGAAGGAAACAGAAGAGTTACAAAAAATCAGGCAAAAATTGGAGGAGGACAATGCCTTTCTCTTACAGGATAAGGTTTTTGTTATGGCTTCTTCCTTTTTTTCATTTGTGTATACATAAGTGATCTTGAAATCACATCTGTGCAGATTTATTAAGACTAGTACCTTTCTATAGAAAGAGATATGTAAAAATAGCTGGCATTTGAAGCTGTCTTGGAAAACCAAGGTTCTTATTCTGTTTTGTAAGTGGAAAGGCTTTCTTTTGAGAAGAGCAACTCATATTCACATCTAAAACTCATATTCTTTTGTTTTCATTATTTTGAGATTCTGAAACAAATGGCTTAAAATTAGTTTAATCCCATCTTGTATTATGGAAGTCATAGATTTAAAAAATAAATTGACATTGATTTCAGTTGAACATTCCCTATTTCAGTTGCCGATTGACTAGAAAAAAACTATTATACTGTGACTCCAGAATATAAATACCCACTAGCTTGACATCTTTCTGGAATGAAAAGTTGACCTTGTGTTATTTTTTACCAGATTAGGATGTGTAGAAAAGAAATATATCTGCATGATCTGAACAGGAATGTAGTCTTCAATATGTCTAGTTAAAATTGGCAGATGTACTCAAGACAAATTTTAATTTGCATTTTAGTTAATTAATCTACCGAAAAATCTGTTAAAGCTTGCAATTCTATTCCATTAAATAGTTGCTATTGTATGAAAGCTTTGGATAAGCAGAATACATCGCAAGAATTTTATTCTTTTTTGTTTTTTTAAAGGAGACCAATGACCTATTAGTTCAGGAAAAGGTCATGCAAATTACTCAGCAAAAAGCACAAATCCAGGAGCTGCAAAATCTGGTAAAAAATCTGGAAGCTGCTGTTAATCACATGGCCAGAGAATTTAAAACAGAAGTTGAAAGTACACGACAGAAGGCTTTGGTACAGAACCAGGCAGGTCAGACAGAAATTGAAAAGTTGCAGCAGCTGCTGGAGATGAAGGAGAGAGAGATGAGCAGAGTGAAGAAATTAGCCAGAAACATCTTGGATCAAAGGACTGAGGTGGAGAAATTCTTCTTAGATGCTCTGGAACAGGTGAAGCAGGAGATCATAACCAGCAGGAAGTGCTACAAGCAGGTGGCCCAAGCTGCATACCAAAGGAAAATGATGGCAGCATTTTCAGGGAAAGAGGAATACCCCAAAATCAGAACCTTCAGTGACAATGTGCACAGCACAAATAGTGTGCAAATGGACCTTCTGGAAGCAGAGAAATGGTACATAGTATTGAATTGCAGAATTCTTTGCTCCTAATCAGCCTCACTGCCAGGAATAGCAATTGTGTGAAAAAACATAAAAGTAGCATAGGATGTATGGAGAATGGGAAAAGAAGAGTTTCTGTGTTGTACATGGAGCACAAGACTAGGGAGAATGTGGAGCACAAGACGAGCATTGTCCACTACTTTAAAAAGGGCAGAACATAATTGAGAGCCATAATGAAATCCTTAAATAAAATGTACATGTGTGAACAAAAATATTCCAGGTTACATGTGAAAAAACTTAAGGTCCTAATCAGTAACTAATGTTTAACAGTGGCCTATTTTGAACTGAAAAAAGGCCTAAGAACCACCAATATTGGCTTATTCAATTGTTTGCACAGAAGCTGTGATACAGAAAAGGAGTCTTTAAGGGGACAATCTGGCTGGGGCACCTATAACCCTCTGACCTTGGAGGAACATGGTCATCCTGTGGAAGGCAACACTGCTTCTAGAAAGTCATTTAAAGCCCTTCTCCAAGGTTACCTAGTAACCTAGTAGAAAGTTGAGATATGTTGTAGTAGGGAACAGGCAAAGCTGGGAACCTGATGAAAAGTACTTTGAGGCTGGATTGTCTCCCAGATACCACTTGTGTATCTAGTCCTAATGCATACATGCTTCAGGATCTAAACAAGAATGGCCTTACTGGACATTAAGAAAAGACTTTCATGGATGAAGTAATCATATCTAAAGTTGCATGTACATTGAGGCATTTTGTATTAGGAGTAGTAAAGCCATGATTCCATTGAAGGGTATCTTTACTTTTTGTCCGAGGCACTGATTTTGCCCAACAGTTCCTAGTTCAGAGTTTATAATTCTCAGTGTCTACTTTATTTTCTCTTATACTGATAGCACTCTAACCTCTCTCTCATTCTCTCTCCCTCCATCAATATTTTTCAAGGTATCCTAAATAATTTTGTAGTTGGACTCCAGATAGTACTGTTTATTATAGGGCATTGTGCAGCTATTTTGTTCCTTAAAGGATGATTGATGGTAAGAAAAGAAAAAGGAAGCAGTGAAAAAACATGAAAAACACTAGATGGCAACTTTGTTTATACTCTTTGTAAAATTCTTTGAATTAGACAGGGCAATGGCACAATAAAGGACTCATATGGAATTGCCCCAAGTCCTCTGTTATAATAGGAAACTGAATACAGTATTCCGATAATAATGCATTCTAATGTTTTCTAACAGGTAATTCAGAGTCTGTTCAAATGTAGAGCACTCATTTGTTCATTAATTGTAATATCAGTGGAGGGTAATCTTTCACTCAAGTCATATAAACAAGTGAAATCTGTAAAATCATTTTTCTCTGAATTTACTAATAGCTTTTTTTCTGTGTCCAGATTTATTCTGTAGGCTTTAAATTTCCTTAATATATTATGACTTTTTTGTAGGACAAATATTCAAAAGGGGAAAGTGGACATTTCTGAGTTGACCTGGGAGCAGAAAGAAAGTGTGCTGCGGTTACTCTTTGCAAAAATGAATGGCCTGAAACAACGGTAAAGTTCTGTTTATTGCAGTGAGCAAGAGCTATAGAAATCTTCGGGCCCATCCAGTTAGTAGATTCAATTCAGTGCTTGACTATTAAGCTGTAAGTGTGAGAAATGGGATGAAATTGCCCTGTTTGTACATGCTGACAACTCATCAGTTTAAAAACCAATGGGTTGTCATGTACAAGTGGGGGTATGCTGCCAGTCTTTTCCACTTTAGTATACATTCCACAATCAGTTCCTTTGTAGTTTGGATAGCATGATGTGTAAACCCAGAGTGCTGGTTTCTTCAGGAGTCAAACAATCTGGTAGTTGTCCCAGCAACAAAGGAACTGATCACTGGTTGTGTGGTAAGGCATGTTATTACATACAAATTATGTATCTTCAGAAATGGTGGTACTTGTGAGTTCAGTGTGACTACTACACTATAGACAATTATACCTAAGGCGGCAGTGTGAACTGGCAGAAAATCAGCAGATGAAATTGCATTAATTGTGGACTGAATGTGGTTTGTGTCTTCTGGAATGTGGGTGGAATCAAATCAAATGTGAATTGGATGCACTTTTATATTTAGGAGGGAGGATTTGAAACAGGGTACCTAAATGTAAAGAGAGGAAAGGGTTTCTTTCTTGTTTGCTTTCTTTTAAATCTCTTGGAACAATGAAACTTTATAAGAATGGGAAAAGTCATAAACAGATGCTACTGAGCATTTCTCTTGTATTTTGATTCATAGGAGATACAGTAAAGCTCTGGTTCCTATAACACCATCCAGTTTTAATTTTGAAGAAGCAAAGAAATCTGGGTAAGAAAGATCTAGATTAAGATCACTGTCACTGTTTTTCTAGCAATATTTGAGAATTTTGCAAACCAAGCACTGATCACTAGTGTCAGCACTGAACATTTCTGTTTTCCTCACACAGCACTGACGGTACTATTCCCATCTATGCTTTCATCACTCAGCAAGCACCACTGTCTGAGTCATCTTCTCATAGAAGAACATCAGTCCTTCCTGATATTCAGGTTATACCACCACAGCCAGAGTAAGCTGGTTGTTAAGTCATGAAATAACTGAAGTCCTGAAGTCTTTGGCTTTTTACCCTTCTTCCTGAGCTTCAGGTCTATAATGCTACAGCTGTGAAATCACAGCACTGTTTCTATGCATAACAGCTTATTATTTCAATTCTTAGTTTCAGAAGACTTGTAATATAACTAATTTTTAAAAAGAAAAAATTCGTCAATTTTCTTTAAAAAAAATTGAAGATTACTCTTTGGTTATAGACACCTTAATTTTTCACTTTAAAGAGGACTGTGCTTGGTTTTTCAGAAGATTGTATACAGTGGGACCCCTGTATCCGTGGAGATAGGTTCCAAGCTGCTCAACAGATATCTGAAGCTGCAGATAGTAGCGAACACTATATACTGTTGAACCTTGACTTTTGCGGGTTTAACCTTCATGGATTTGATTATTTGTGAGTTTGGCATCACTAATTAAATGGGATTTATTTTCTTTTGGAGTTTTGTGGCCTACTGTGCTACAGATGGATGCAGGTGGAGGAGGGGTAGGTGAGAAGAGACCCAGAGACCTGTGTGGGGAACGCTCCCTGGCTGCCGACTGGGTGGATACCAGACTTGGGATAAGGTGAGCAGCTGAATGCAAAGCTTATGACATGATACAGAATGAGCTCCCCTGGAGCAGGCCACACTCCAGCATGTTAGGGCTTGGTTTTGGACTGTGGTCATCCATGGTTAAGTGGAACTGTGCTAACTGGAACAGCAGATGCAGGGGTTTCACTGTATTCTGAATTTTTTAAAAAATCTAAGGAAAATATGTTCAAAGTTTATAAAAGTATTTTGAAAGCATTGTGTTTTCTTGAAGTAAATGGTAGAGTAAGGATGAGATTGAGCAGCCTCACGAGAATGAGAATGTCTCTCATTCAGAGACAATGCTAAAACATGACTTTGTGCTTTTTGACAGTTCAGCATTTTCCAAGGCTTGTATCCTCCCCATCAATGTGTGTAACTGTGGCCTGTCATTACATTTAAACCAGAGATCATGTTAGGATCAAAACAACCTGACTCCAAACCACGGGTTTTATGCATAACAGGAATTGGTATTAAATTCTCTAGTTTAAAAGAACAAGCCACATTTAAGGGAAAACAGAAGATTCTGAATGTCTTTTCCCTGCTGTAAGATAAGGAAAAGTACACGAACCAAGAAATTTAGGCTCATATCTGATCATGACTAAAATTTAACTTGTTGAAATCAACGGGATTAGGGGAATTAATTAGGACTGTTATCCTAAAGAAAATCAGTACACTTTGCATTTAATAGGAATTTATTCATGATTAACAATGTGAGGCCTTCTAGTATACAGATGAATAACCAATTTGGTTAATGATGATTATATTTAAGCACCTGCTCATTACAAAAGGCAGAATGTCAAATGAGTCCAGTTTGTTTGATTAGACAACAAAATTTAACATATTTTTCGAGTGCAAGAAAACATCATGTGAGTTTTAAACTAAAAAGCACTGTAAATCCCAAAAGTAGTATCACTTTATCTTTCATCCTGCATCATACCCATGGCTGCACCCTCAATAGCTAATCTGTGCATGCCACCTTCTCCTGTGTAATCCAATAATTCAATGTCAAGAGTTGTATGTGCCCTCTGTATATAAGATGACAAACTTTCTTACAAGTGTTAGAGTGTGCACTATCCCAGTTAAAGTGATGATGATAAAAACAATTACCCATTTAAATATATTGTTTCTGCTTTTCCAATGCCACATTGATCTTGCTACAGTCAGAAACAAAGATCTTACACATTCTGCTTCCAAAACTAGTTAGTGCATGAATAGAATGTAGGCACATTTCTGTGAAAGGTAGAAGTTCTGTTCATGTCAAAATGAAGTTATCATACTGTTTGTATACATGATAGAAATAATATTCCAAATGAAGGTGAGATTTCACTGACATGAGCTTGAAACAGCTATTTCCTGTGTGAAATTCTTGAAAACTACTGATTAGAGTTAAGAGCCAGTCAGCTTTGCTTCCCCAAACTGGACTGTCCAGTCCCATTGTGAGACCTTTTCTGAGATGTGCAGGTTTTGGGGGTTTTTTTTTTTTGAGAGAAAAAGAGTTGCAACAGAGCCCTACAGCAAGGGGATTTGTCAGCTGTGAATAGATCAAAAGCAGCAACTGTAGTACTTGGTTCTTAAAAACTAAAATTCCATGGAAAACAGAGTTTGGACTCTCAACAGTGTTGCATGGATGGGAGAGAAGAAGCCAATGCCTGGTTATTGACATAGTATTTCTTCTGCAAGAAAAAAGTAACAGTTATCCAATATATTGCTGGGAACTTCCAATTTTGTGTTAACAGAAATTGCCACTTTGATTTGTAATAAAGGTCTTACAGCAATGGCAGCAGGGAACATCCAAAATTAGCATATATTGTAGTAGGCAAAGAATGCTTTCAAAAAGCAAGTATGACAAGCTGCTTTAGTTCCCCATGGTTGGCATAACTACAGCAGGCTTGGCAACTGTCGCATCTTCCTCTTTCCACTGAGAAGTAATTGTCTTCAGCTGTGTATAGAATTGAATCCCCTGAAAGAAACAGAGTTAAATACTAAGCCAGATATTCATGCCAGTAAATGCTGCAGCATCAATGCACTGTTTTAAAAACATAACACAAATCAAGTCTACCATTGCAATGTTTGTGAATACTCTTTTTTTCTTTCTGTGAGAAATACCCATGCTGTTATGTCCACCCTTCCCAGAACAATCTCATTCAAGTTTTTAAAAATTTCCTTCTGTATCTCCTACAACAGATGCTCACAGTACAGTAACCATTGTTTTAAACAATTTAATGAATTACCTGTTTGCCATAGAAATTGGTGTCTCCTCTGAAGGACCCACGAGATCCAGTGAAGGAGAACATTGGCAGAGGCACTGGAATTGGAACATTCACACCAATCTAAACCAAAACCCAGTCATTATTAGCATCACATACTGAGCCATATACACAAATAGAAATCAGCAGTCAAATAAGTAACAACATTTATATGGGGGAGAGCATTGAAAAGAGCTGGGGTAGATTCTGGGTGACTTAATATCTCAGCCAGAGAACTTTAGCTATTGAGTGGTGTAAAAATACAGCAAATTAAAAACAATAAATACAATAATTGGGAGTTACTGAGCTATTTGTGCTTTTGTTACATGCAGGTCAATTAGATATGACATTAAAATATGTATTAGAATCTAATGTACTAGCAGCTTCTGGAGAAGGGGTGATAATTACTGGTATCGCAGCAGGTAGGTAGTTTATCCATCCCCCTACTGCAGGCTTGATGAAAATCCTCCGAAGTTATTATATGTACTGGAAGGAAACGGTGTGGCAGACCAATCCTAGGAGATTGGGAGAAATAGTTCAAGGGGAAGGATCACCTTTTCCTATGCCTTGTCAGTCTTGCACTGACAGTGCAAAAGGTGTATTTATGAGCAGCGGGGGGGGGGGATGTTTTCTTGTTTTGAGAGCAGTAAGGGAAAAAGAATTTCCTCTCCCTGATTTCAATGGGAGGGAAATAAAGTATACCAGTTCCAAGACTGATATAGGTTCTTCCTCCCCCCATCCTCACACACACATTCTAAGGAAATGTCAGGCAAATGGGAAGAGCAAAGTCCCTCCTGGCATGCCTCAACTTTTGCCTTCCAACATTGGAATAGCATTAGCAGCAGACCTTTCTGCAGCCTCACAGAAGAAGCTTATGAGATTGGCTCTTCTCCATGGGAAGCCTTTTCTCTATCTCCTCAGAAATAAAGATCCAAAATAATTCCTGTGATCTTTGAAACAAGCACTAAGGGCTATATATTACAGTTTCTCCTCCTGCTGGTGTGATCCTGACAATTTGTAACAAATATGAATATTATATGAAAAATTGTATTTAATATCATGCTTAAACCTTTGACCATCACTCCTTATCAGTAAACAACAAATGGCTTTCCAATATTAAAGAGGCAGCATGGTTCCAATAGTAGTACACTGTTTGAATTAAGAAAATCTGCTCAACACAAATCTTAATATTGAAGCCTGAAATAGACTATTACAGGATGGCTGTCAGCTTTAAAATGTAAAGCCACTTTATACTGTGCCAGAATATTTGTTATCTAGCCCAGTACTGTCTACTCTAACTGGCAGTAGTTCTAAAACTACTTAAAATTTTGTCAACTGGGCATGTCAGAGATTAAACCATCTACATTACACAGTGCTCTGCAATTACAACCAGGACTTTTAAGGGCTAAAGTGGTACTTTGAGCTGTTTATCAGAAATATTATCTTTACATACTTGCCCAACATCCACTAAATGGGAGAATTTACGAGCAGTGGCGCCATTAGTGGTGAAGATTGCTGTTCCATTCCCATAGGGATTCTTATTTATTATTTCAATTGCTTCATCCAGACTGTCTGCTTCCAGAACCACTAGAACTGGTCCAAAGATTTCTTCCTTATAGCAGGTCATGTTTGGCTATGAAGAAAGGAATCAATTAAATTGCAGTGCACATTTATTTCTAATCCAGGAACATTCCTTTATTAGGCATTGCTTTGAGTGCTCCTCTATTCCTTTTGATACAATAGCTATAACTAACTCTAGGCTACTAGCATTGTTCTTTCCAATAGTGAAAGAATGCCACCAGCATTGAGGTAAAAATGGAATAACTGAGTAAGTGAAGATAGGTAATAGCATGCTTGGCGGAATCTAGCAGCTTGCAGATATATGAAAAAAGGCTTGAAACATAAAAACAAAGGATCAAATATAACTCAAAATGCCTATTGAGGACTGAGCATGTTCAGTAGTTATGAAGTATACAATAACAATTGGAAAAGTAAAACATGGGGTAGTAACGCTTTGCTTGCAGAGAATGACTGGCAAAAGTCTTAACAGGAATACCTCTTATTAGGAGACAAGAATATTTTGCTATATTTTGTTGCAAATCCCACTTATATTTAAATATTCATATTATACCTGGTGCTACAACAATGAATATGAGAAACCTGATACAGATCCAAGGAGGGATATGAAGTTCACCAGGTTGCTTTAAACAAGTCATTGCCTCTCTGTCTTGACTGACATGGGCAGTATGCAGCCTGTTTCTATTCATGTTTTACTTAGAGATAAGCCCCAGTAAGTTCAGTAGTGCTTACTTCCATGTATACGTGTACAAGACTGCAGCTTCATATACCATTCTGAGTCCTTTGAGCAATCACTAAACAAAAAACAACAGAAACAAGGCTGCCTTTTCAATTCCATCTACTTCTACTCCAGTCTTGGTAGCATAAAATCACTAATTGCCTTGGCTTGATCAGGAAGACAGTGCAGTCTAGGGTTTAATTGCTTGCAGTTTTCATTTCATTTCTTCTTTCCCCTGCCATTTTCCATTAGTGGAGTATGGCATCTTGGAGCAGGTAACTTCTATCAGCTATAGAGGTAAGCATATGGAATCATCTTTGTCCTACTGAAGTTATTCCCGTGCCACCCACCACCATCACTGCAGTTCTGAAAAGGGTAAAGCAAGCAGTGAAATCTGCTCTGCACTTTTCCTCATGTTGAGCATTCGTACATTCATTGTGCATAAGCTATTTTCTTCTTTCTCCTTTCTGCCTTTATCTAAATCTAGCCAAGGAAATTGAGACTATGGCTTTGAGTGTAACAAGAGACCAGGCAAAGACCAATGCAATATCTGCTTCCCAGAGCTTCCCAGAATGCTGTCAGGAAGGAAGGGAGCAGAGATTGCAAAATGGTGATCTCTACAATAGTCCCAAAGATACACGATTAACTAAAATTCTTAACTGTTTGCATGGCAGGCATGCTCAAAACATTCCAAAATCCAAAATTACAAACTTGTTTACCAACAAGTTCATTTATCATATTTTATTCAGGGGAAATGGGCATGTTGTGAGTGGAGCCGCCTGGTGCCGGAGGTCAGACTAGATGGCCCAGGAGACCCCTTCTGACTCGCTCTGTTTCTATGTTTCTATGAAATACCCCCAATACATGTCTGCTTTCATCATTCTTTAGCCTTCCTTCCCTTCTCATGTATCCATTAAACACCATTCTTAAATTTCACTGCTTTGTTCACAATAATTTCTAAAGTAAGGCACTTCTTTCATCATATCAGCCAGGCATCAAGGACATTTCCAAAATTTCAGTATACATACAGGATTGTAGACTGACACTGGGCTCTTTAGGATAAGGGCAGGCCTTTATCTTGGAATATGTGGGACTTCTCCCTTCCTTAGCAAAAAATGCTTCATTATTTAGCACCCAGTGATCAGCACTTCATCTTACCTTAACTTTTGCAAGGATAGTCGGTCCAACAAAATTGCCACTTTCAAAACCTTTCACTCTGATCTTTCGTCCATCTAGGAGAACAGTAGCCCCTTCCTTTATTCCACTGTCAATCAGTTGACAGACACGATCCTTGGCCTGCGGACTGATAAGGGGCCCTAGATCTGCTCCAGGCTGGTCTCCTATGACAGCATACAAAATTATTAAAGCCTAAACACTATTTTTGGCATAAAAAGGAAGATTCAAGAGGAAAGAACACTCTCTGCCAAAGGAACAAGAGCCACCGATTGCTGTTCAAGCAAGAATACCAGCAAAGGAAGATCAGCCTGGCCTGACCTGGATATAAATGGCTGCTTACATCTCATCAGTTCATTCTAATCTTGAACTGAAATCTCTCTCCAGCTTTTTTCAATTCATCCATCATTCCCTTGTGTATCTTTTCAAATTTGAAACCTGATGGCAGACTCTTGCCTTTTATTGATATAAACCATTTTGTAAGCTAATACTTGCACAAAAAATGGAATAAATATATGGTAAGTATAGTAAACAAAGTGTATTACAACAAATGCTGATACACATCCATACTACTGTACAAGGGTAGATTGGATTATTCCAAATCCATCAATACCTGCATTAACTCGCAGATTCTTTGCTCTCTCCACCAGTTCTGGCAGCCATTTCTGAGCCTCCCCCACCAGGACTGCTGTAGATAATGCCATGCAACGTTGCCCAGCTGCACCAAAAGCCGCTCCAACCAGTTGATTAAGGGTGTTCTCTTTATTGGCATCAGGCATCACCACTCCATGGTTCTTTGCTCCCTAAAAACAACAACAAAAAGCACCATCCAGTTTCTCAACACTTAATAGGCCTAACTATCCCCAGCTTTTCAGAAAAATAATCCACATTTCCAATGTTTTTTTCCCCCTGGAATAGGATATATTTTGGAATTTGACTAAAGAACTTTTTTGAAATGAGGCAAGGATAGAATTTTCCTGTTGGTTAGATTGCCTATTGGACCTAGAAGTGTTCGACTTTTCCCTGGAATAGATGAACTAAGATCCAGAAAGACTTGTGGGCTCACTGAAGATACGGACACACATCCCTTATGTCTTGTGGAACTCTGTGCAAGCAGAGTTGCCACTGGAAAGAGCAAGGTGAAGCAACGCTGTGTACCATTATCATCATACATAATAGCCTGATCTCTGCCATAATTGATAACTGCTTTAAATGACATAACAAACATAGCCCTCTTGCAGGGCCTTATTTCAGACTACAGTTCTCTGTTCTGCGGATGACTTTGTAATTATGCACCCTCTTTTCTTGGAAATTCTGCTTGTGGCACATTATAATTTGGAGAATCCCATTTTATCTCAAGGGGTTTGATTTCAGGACAAAGGCAGAATACACATATTTGCAGCAGAGATACAAATTTCTCTTCATTAGCTCCTAATAAATGATACTAGGAATTTGAAATCTTGTCCAACAAAGTTGAACAATAATGTGACAACAACTAAGGACCTGGCGATATTCTAGCAATATTCTCAAAGCTTGACTCTTTCAACCAGTTTTAAGGATTACAGTCCTTGAAATAAAGTGGTTTTGTGAACAATACAAAGCCAGAATTAAAAGTCAGAAAAAGTATTTAAGCCTGACAGAGAAGTGTGAATTGTATATGTATGTTATATACATAGCAGTTATATGTAAAAATAAGATTTCCAAGTCTGTCATTTCAATGAAACATCAACATTTACAATTCAAGACACAATGTCATCTAGATTTGAAAAGCTTTTGAAGGACAACCAATACTGCATGCACTGGATTTTACCATATTGGCTTGCACTCTCTTGCCGTGCTTGGAACCCCTTTCATAGATATATTCTCCAGCCTGATTAGATCCTACAAAGCTGATGGCTTTAATAGCAGGATGATCACAAATAAAATTCACAGCTAAAAAAAAAAGAATAAACACTGTTAATTACATCTTGCCATTAAAAGTCCTTGTTTCTCATGATATAGCAATCAAATTCTTGATAACAAAAAAATTCTTTCTCTCCCCAATTCGCCCTCACTATTGAAAACCTAATCACATTGAACTTTTTTAAAACTAAAAATCCTGTATCCTTTGAATCATCTACTCAGGTTCCCCAAAATCCACACCTTTCCTGGTTTCAGTTCACAACACAAAGCACATGATACACTTTGCAGTGTGTACTTATTGATAAAATGGGGGCTTCACATAGAAAGATAGAGAAGGGACATATTTTGAATTAGTTAACAGGGAGTAGAGCCACCTGATCTCAGCCATATAGCTTGTATTTCCCTGAATTTATTTTTAATTAATTAATTAATTAATTAATTAATTAATTTAGAACATTTCTATGCCACCCCCATTGCAACAAAGCCTCGGGGAGGCTCACAACAAAAACAAAAACATACAAAATCATACAAAAATTATACACTAAAAATATTAAAACCCGGTGCATCTTGGCTTTAAAATTTTTAAAAATCCTACATAATAAATTAACACTTAAAATAAGTTTTAAATAAAAAGGTCTTAGCCTGGCGCCGAAAAACAAATAACAATGGCACCAGGCGGACCTCTCTGGAGAGCGCATTCCATAGGTGAATATAGAATTATAGCTACACCATCAGTCCCATCCCACCAATAAACACTGCAACTTGATATCTGTCTTTCAATTACCTTCATGCTGCCCATGGATGATGTTCAATGTTCCATCAGGGGCACCAGCATCCTGCAACAACTTGGCAAGGAACATGAGAGCTCCTGGCACCCGCTCTGAAGGCTTCATTAAAAAAGTGTTTCCACACACCATGGCCATGGGAAACATCCAAAGAGGAATCATGGCTGGAAAATTGAAAGGTGCAATGCCTGCACATACTCCCAGAGGGAGACGATAGGTATAAGTGTCCATGTCTTTAGTGATGGAAGGAAGAGTCTCGCCCAGGATTAGGGATGTCACACTACAAGCATGCTCAACGACTTCTATAAGGAAAAAAAGGTGTGACTCTGAGTTACTTCTACTCCATTTCTAAATAAATGTTTTGTAGTAGTGTTATGATTTGTCTATTTCTTCTATCACCCACAAATACTTCCTATTCGGCCATCAGCAGCCCCAATATAAGCATACATTAGACGAACAATATTCTACTGTAAGAAGGTGCTGGTTCTCCTTCAATTGAAAGTATTTAAGAGAAAGGTTGGACACCCATCTTACAGGACTACATAGTTGCATCCTACATTGAGTTGGACATTAAGGTATATGACCTCCAATGTCACTCTGAATTCTTAAAAACCAGCAAAATATGAAAAATCAAGGAACATGACTTAAGGCTGAAAGAAAACTGGTTATGTTTGTAATCCATAGGTACAGAGAATGGCTTATAGGAAAGTTACAACACGTCTGAATTCCCGAGACCCCAGAACTCATATTGTTCAGAACATTTCACTCTGTCCTCAATTCATAAAAGTTATTTTCCAAGTATAGCAGGAGTACACCAGGAGCTTACGGAGGCCTCGAAACACATCTCCCTCAGCATCAGCCAGAGTCTTTCCTTGCTCCAAGGTGATCAGTTTAGAAATTTCTTTCTGGAGAAAAAAAAATGAAGAGGACCCATAAAGATGAAAAAAGGGCAACTCAATAAAGGTGAAAAGAAGCCTCATTGAGAATCAGGAGACAGGACACACAGTTCTGCGGAAGGCCAAGCATCGCATTAAGGACTCTGCATGTAAGAGGCCACTTCTTCCCAGCCCTGTCTTGCCTTATGGACATTTCAAATGTTCATCATTAGGATAAACTATAATTTCATTAGCTACCATTAACCCACCCTGTTAAAAAAGTTTTTGGGTCTAAAGCAGAGATGGAGACTATATAGTCTTTCAGCTATTGTTGAACTGCAACTCTAGAGTTGTTAAAAGCAGCAGTCTGACAACATCTGAAGGATCACTCATTCTCCACCAATTGGGCTAAGCTAAATTGGAACAAACAGGTCTCTGACCGTATTTGCAACAGGCCAGAATCCTCTCCTCCCTGCTACTTATATTTAAGAGTAAATATTCTCCTTTACCCCAGTGCCACACCATAGCCAGCTAATTCTAACAACCTGTGTCAACATGAGGGAAAATCCAGACAAGGAAAGGACTGACCTTTAGAAGCAAGGCAAATTCTATTCTTTATCTTCATTTAAAAATATTTATCAGAAACCATTTTTTTTTGAAATATTAGCTGACAAATAAATACAATGAAAACCCTCCTACATATTTCTAGGCAGGCTACCATGTGTATATGGGACAATATAAAATGCTTCCAGAATTGGTGAGCATGATCTAAAGTGTGAAGTGGCTTGTTTAGTTCACTTTGTGGTGAAGGCTACTGTAATTCTCATTTTGGACAAAACGATCCAAGGAGAGGTAATAGTTCCTCACCAGATTGTCTTTGATAAGCTGTTGGTATCGCAGAAAGATTTGTTGTCGACTCAGAATGGATGTCTGAGACCAGTTTGGTAAAGATTTTTTGCATGAAGCCACTGCTGCTTCCATTTCACTCTGCGTGGCTTTTGGGACACGCCCAACCACTTCATTTGTGGCCTGTTAAAGCAATAATATTAATTGTCAGTATAAACAAAGAACAATTCTAACCACCTGGGGCAGTCATCCAAGAGCAGTCTGAATAGACTGGAAATCCCCCTTTGCCAGCAAAGAAGGCATGCACTTGAGGCCCCTAATACACCTGCAAAAAGATCTACAGGCATAAATATTTCACTAGCAGGCACTGAATCAGGATGTTGAAGGATTAAGGAGATGATGGAACAGAGGCAACTTTAGATCCAGGAAGTCCAATGCCACTCCACTTCTTCAGAAGGCCCCAGAACTGGGCTCAGTGTCTATGCCAGCCTCAAATGCTTCCCACTGGAAGCAAGGGAAGGGAAAATGAGGAAAAGCACCAGCAAAGGAACAAAAATAAGTTAAATCTACCACTGTCTGCCCTGGTCAGCCACAAAGGCCTTGGAAGTTGTTGTTTAGTCACAAAGTTTTGCCCAACCCATCACTACCCCATGGACAACATTCCTCCAGGCTCTCCTGTCCTCCACCATCCCTCAGAGTCCCCCCAAGCCCACACCCACTGCCCCAGTGACTCCATCTAGTCACTTCAACCTCTGCTGTCCCCTTCTTTTGCCATCAATTGTTCCCAGCATCAGGGTCTTCTCCAGTGAGCTGTTCCTTCTCATTCAATGGCCAAAGTATTTGAGTTTCATCTTCAGTATCTGGCCTTCTAAAGAGCAGTCAGGGTTGATCTCCTCTAGGACTGACTGGTTTGATTGCCCTGCACTCCAAGGGACTTGCAGGAGTCTTCTCCAGCACCACAATTCAAAGGCCTCAGTTCTTCAGTGCTCAGCCTTCCTTACGGTCCAACTTTTGCAGCCATACATTACAACTGGGAAAATCATAGCTTTGACTATACAAACTTTTGTCAGCAGGGTGATGTCTCTGCTTTTCAGTATGTTGTCTAGATTTGCCATAGCTTTCCTCCCAAGGAGCAAGCGTCTTTTAATTTCTTGGCTGCAGTCCCCGTCTGCAGTGATCTTGGAGCCCAGGAAAATAAAATCTGTCACTACCTCCATTTCTTCCCCTTCTATTTGCCAGGAAGTGCTAGGACTGGATGCCATAATCTTAGTTTCTTAATGTTGAGTTTCAAGCCAACTTTTGCTCTCTCCTCTTTCACCTACATCAAGAGGCTCTTTAGTTTCTTTTCACTTTCTGCCATTAGAGTGGTATCATCTGTGCATCTGAGGTTGTTAATATTTCTCCCAGCAATCTTAATTCCAACTTGTGATTCATCTAGCCCCGCCTTTTGCATGATGTGCTCTGCATATAAGTTAAGTAGGGAGGGCGACAGTATACAGCCTTACCAAACTCCTTTCTCAATTTTGAACCAATCAGTGGTTCTGTGCCCAGTTCTCACTGTTGCTTCTTGACCCGCATATAGATTTCTCAAGAGACAAATAAGATGGTCTGGTACTCCCATCTCTTTAAGAACTTGCCACAATTTGTTGTGATTCACACAATCAAAGGCTTTAGCATAGTCAATGAAGCAGAAATAGATGTTTTTCTGGAACTCCCTAGCTTTCTCCATGATCCAGTGTATGCTGGCAATTTGATCTCCAGTTCCTCTGCCTCTTCAAAACCCTGCCTGTACTTCTGGTAGTTCTCGGTCCACATACTGCTGAAGCCTAGCTTGTAGGATTTTGAGCATAACTTTGCTAGCATATGAAATGAGCGCAATTGTCTGAACATTCTTTGGCATTGCCCTTCTTTGGAATTGGAATGTAAACTGACCTTTTCCAATCCTGTGGCCACTGCTGAGTTTCCCAATTTTGCTGGCATATTGAATGAAGCACTTTACTGCAGCATCTTTTAGGATTTTGAATAGCTCAGCTGGAATACTGTCTCCTCCACTAGCTTTGTTGCTGCTAAGACTTCCTAAGGCCCATTTGACTTCACACTCCTGGATGTTTGGCTCAAAGTCAGCGACCACCCATTGTGGTTATCAGGGACCTTAAGATCTTGTATAATTCCAAACCATTATTCCCTAGTAGCCAGTTGTGAAATCCAGTCCTACTATCATAATTCCAAGTAAGGATGTATAATACTAGAGCTTTAAAACTGTTAGCTGTGTTTATGCAAAATAAGAAAATGTTGATACTTTAATAACCTAACTGCTGAAGAGGTGGCTTCTTTTTGTCAAAAGCCAATTTTATAATTCAAGCAAACATTCAAGTACGTTTATGCTTGTTTCACATAATGTGTATGGCTTCTTTGTTCAACTGTATTGCTCAGCACTCAGTCAGATAAGAACATATTATATTTTCTGAAGGGTTCATGCAAAGTGAAGTCTGTCTTTAAAAGATGCTCTTAAAAGGGTGCAGCTTTCCATGTGACATACTAATGGACCCTGTGGTCATCCAATGAGGTTGCCTTGTACGTAATTCAAGACAGACAAAAAGTATTTCTTCATGCAATATATAATACAACAGAATTAGCTACCACAAAATGAAGTTATGGCTGCCAACTTGGACAACCTTAAAGAGGATTAGGCAAAATTATAGAGAAGGCCATCAATGGCTAATTTACTGTACACTACCTCCTTTTTCAGAGGCAGTATTTATTTATTAAAAGCTTTTGTATGCCGTCCTATTATACAAGATCTGAGGACAGCTTACAATTTTTAAAGGACAAGTAAAACAATTTCAATAACAAAACAGAACAAAACAATAAACCAAACAGCGACTAAACTAAAAAACTATTAGAGTTTAAAATACTGTTTAAATAGAACGGTTTTGGCCTGGTGCCGAAAAGAGTATAAACTTGGCGCCAGGCATACCTCTCTGGGGAGTACATTCCAGAGTATGTATGAACAGAGTATGCCTATGAACAGTTGCTGATGGAAATGGGATTGTGCAATTTTATTCATGTTTTATTTGTGGGCTTCCTACATGGAGCTGGTTGAGCACTGTATGAATAGAATGTTGAATTAGACAGACAAGCAGACTTAATTTCTTAAGTTTCTTTTCTTAAAGCATTGTAATGACAGTGTAAATTGTCCAAGAGAAGGGTCGAACAATGTATAGAGAATGCAGAGGTATCCATATTCAAGCTAAAAACAGTATTTTTGAACTAGAGGCTGCTTGGAAATACCGTTTTGAGTGCTACAATGGGACTCCCTTACACATGACACAAATGTATTTTGTTTCTTCCTGCCCTAATTTTAATTGCACAATCCAGAAAACAGGCAGATCAAAGAAATGAACAAAATAAACTTTTTTCTTTTTCAAGAACCAGATAAACACAAAAAAGAAAAACAACTTTACTTACTGGGTTGTGGATATCAATCCATTCATTACTATTGGACTCAACGAACTTGCCATCAATGAACAGTTTGGTTGTTGGCTGTACAATACAAAGAACTGGTTAGTGCCATAGCTTACCTGAGTGCCATACTACCAACTAGATCAGATTCTTTCACATGTGTAATAGAATCAATTATATTCTATTTTTCACTTGCCTTCACTTCACTTCTTTTCACAGGAGCAGCAGTCATTTATTCATTTATGCAGATTAAAGTTAATGAATGCTCCAGAGTATGTCAGTTGATGTTTAACATCTGGGTACTTGCATGGTGTAACACTGCTTAGCACAGTGTATGTACAGACATTCTACCCAGTATTTGGCAGGATATGGTATGGAATCACTAAGAAAGTAATCGTAGCACGGAGTCTGGTAAGGTGCAGTGAATTTACAGGACAGGCTGAATGACAAGGTATTTAGCAAGTGTTCTTGCCCAATGTGCATCAACACTTGATCATGCGTCCAGGTCCAGTTTTAGCAACACCACCCAAGCAAATACTACAAGACTAAGCAACCCAGCAATCAGGAACTTAGATATTCATACACCACAGGCAGAAAGTTGCTGCCAAACGAACATGGCAAAACAGGTAAGTACAGTGGTACCTTGGCTCATGAATGCCTCAGTTCACGACCAAATCAGGTCGTGAATAGAAATTTCAGAAAAATTTTGCCTCGGTTTGTAAACTCCACACTGGGTGACAACCACGATCGTGGCCATGTTGCCACATGAACACAATCATGATCACGGCCATCTTCCCTGCATGAGCGTGACAAATCATCTTGCAACAAATCATCTCGATCCTTGTTTGGTTGTTTGAAACCAGTGTTGACCGTATCCAAGCATCTTCTCCCATCTTTCATTTGATTTTCTTCATTGCAGCCAGCACCTTTTGTAATATTTGTTTAAACCCTGTAAGAGCCCTTGAGTTCAGGTGCACAGCAGTTCTAGCCACTGGAGGACAAGGTACCACTTTGCTGAGGAAAACACTCAGTCCCAAGATACCATTTTGCTGAAAACACTTCAGTTTTGTGACAAGTTCATTTGTTCTAAGACCATTGGCTCTTGCTCCTCAACTGAAATCACTCTAAGTCACAGAACTTGGCTTTCTGTCCAAGCCTTGTCAGTCCTCTTTTCTGAGAGCATTATTCTGGCTGGTAGGTCTTCACTGATACCTTTCTCAAGGCTTCCTTTTCCTTGTAACCTCAGGAGTTTTCCCATATCTTGGCATCATCTTCAGGAAAGACCCAACAGATTTCCAGGAGAGGTCTCTTTCAGCTCTATTCTATTTTCTAATGGTCTGCGCTCTCCAAATTGTAGCCTCCACACCCGTATCCTTTTTCCTATCATGTGTTTGTACAAATGTGCTTAGTGATTTAACCTATTTTTAAAACAGCTTTGGGCAAAAAGCCCAGTCATCTTAGTGCAGACTTGCCCTGGTGGTTCAGTGGGAAGGACTACAAGCAAGACTTCCTTCGATCTCAAAGGAAGAGCTTCCCTCCAAGGAAGATCTTCATTACCATTGTGATCAAGCTAAAAGCTCCAGGGAAATTGGCTTGACACGCAGTATGCTCTGGGTGTCTATTCTATGCAATAAGCATCTGAAAGAGGATACTGGAAAGTGCAGATAGTACACAAGACAATGGAAACTGGGGTGAGTGTATGTTGGAAATAGGTAGCCTGACTCCTGCCTTCCACCAAGACTGGTCCTTGCAAACAGTTATTTTGGTCACGGTGATTGTCTGCAAGGGCTAGTCTTAGGATAGTCCTTAGTATCAGTGATGCTTCCCTGTTCCTGCAGTTACATGCCTCAGTAGTGTAAGGACCTGATTTACCCAGCTCCAATCTATGCAACTTCAGAACCATAGTCCAACCGATGCTATCCAGATGCTCCACACATGACCAAGACCTAATCTTCTGCATACTGCAACCCTCACACTAGCATCCAAGCAGGTCTTGAGCTAATTTTTGCACTACTTGAATATGATGCGTGGATATTGTGCACTACTTGCCACAGGAAGTAGTGATGAACACCAATTTGGATGCCTTTAGAAGGGAACTAGACAAATTCATGGAAGAAGAGGCTATCGACCTCTATTAGCCTTGCTGGCTATGTGCCACCTCTGTTATCAGAAAAAGCATGCCTACACTAGTTGCTGAGGAACTTGGGCAGGTGGAGCTCTTGTACCTATTCTGCTTAGTGGATCCTGTGGACAGCTGGTTGGCAGCATATGAATGCAATGCTGACTGATCCAGCATGGCTTTTCTTATTATGTTCAAGACCATTCTAGAGATTACATAACACCTCCTGTCAACCAACGAATTCTCAAGAATAATTCATAATTCTGCTATAGTCAAAGTCTGGGCACGTTTGTGTTGTGTACACATGTCTTACTGGATCACTTCTCCCAAGAAATACCAAGCAAAAAGTTCAAAAGGCCCTTAGATAGATGTACACATGTATAAACACTCAAGAGTACCATGTGTCTGGAGAGAACATTTTGTAACAGGCATAAAACCGTTGTAAAATGTCCCAAGACGTCTATGAAGGGACGGTATAAAAAAGTTTTAAAATAAATAAATGAATAAAAGTAGTTATACCCATTGCTTTATTTAAAAAGAAAGAAAGAACTTTGGGAACTCTTCTTGCACCTGCTGACTGGAGTAAGGATATGGAAATCCCTTTCTGCTCCAATGCAGGATTATTCAAACTACACTGGTGCTTCCTAGCCTCTACTGTTGGATGGTGCAGGCAGGCCCTGGTCTGCATACAGCACCCTTTTCTGGAACTGACCTGGGTGTCATTTCCTCCTTTCCAAAAGCTTAGCCAAGTAATGCACAATTCAGAAAATGGGTTTCATAAAAGTTTATTTGCTTTCTCTTGAGGTAATTTATTTGAATAGCAGAATACTCACCACTGAAGATGATGAAAAGGATGAGGAATGCCAGCCGAGATTTACCTTTCTAGGGATCTACAAGACAGGAAAGCAGAAAGACAACTTATCACCAACTATAGCATTGGCCTAAGGCCAGGGCAGGCGATCTTTTTGGTCCCATAGATGCATTTGTAATGCTTGGAAGCACATTTGTCCTTCCAGCAGTTCCTCTTTTCTTGAACACCTTCAAGATCTCCACTTTTCTTGATCCCCCCTTCCAAAATACCTTCTTCATCTCTTTTATCCTTTCCAGAATATCCATTTTTCCTCACTCTCTCCTTCCAGGATATTTACTTTTCTCTAACTCCTCTTTCTCTTCCCCTGCTTGGGATTTCTTCCTCTACCACCTCCCTTTAAATCCTCATTGCTCCCCACCAATAACATCTGCCAATCTTAGCAGTGAGGAAGCAGAAAGCTGGTAGGGCAGCAGACTTATCTTCCTAACTACTGAAGACAGCAGGAGGTAGACCCTACAGTGGAGGTGAATGGGAACGAGCAAGAGGTGAGGAGGTGACAAATGAGAAGATCTGGCAGGCACATGGGAATTCTAGGCATTTGTGGACATTGGGTTGCTCTCCACTATTCTAGAGACTCTGAGAGCAACCCTAAGTTAATACAGAAGAGGTCTTTCCCAAACCCTTGCACTGATGCTTAATAACAATCAGTTGACATGGAGCTATATAATGTCATAAACTCTCAGTCTAAAGAAGTCTTAAGATTTTTAATTTAATATTTATATTTTTAATTTATATTATAATTATTTTAACTTAGTGATGTGAGCCGCCCCGAGGCTTCGGCGAATGGGGCGACATAAAAATGTTTTAATAAAAAATAAATTAGGGAGAGACAATGGAAAATTTGAGCAACCTCACATAAAGTATGGTACTTCACTCCCACTTTAGTTTTAAACAATTGACATTTCTCTGTACTGTATTTTCTCTATATTAGAAGGTAATATGGAGAGGCTTTAAAAATGTATTGTAGTTTTCTGTGTCTGCTACATGTGCCAAAAGAAGTTCTGCTCCCCCAGAAATTTCTGTAAAACTTCTTTCAAGTCTTGCAGAGCAGGCAGTGGTAAGGTACAAAAGTACTTTACAAAAGTGCAAATGTTACTCCAAGCTACAATATATCACCTTTGAACCCTAAAAATGCAACAAACTAATGGCACCTTATCACTGCAAAACACACACTTTGCAGTTAAAAACTATGGTCCATGTGTTATTTCTGTACGGGGAGAGGTTACCTAGCAAAACAGCCTGCGATGACTATAGAGCTGAATTGTCCTGTATGTTGAAAGGGGGACACTGAACAGATAGATTAGCACACTTTTGCCTCCATATTCACTGAATCAGTTATGTTCAAAGCAGCTAGTCCTGATGCATGCTTACTAGGAGGAGTGTAATAGGAGGTACTTCCAAGTCAGCATCCACTCTCTTCTACCAGATATCAAGAGCTTCAACCAAGTAGGGTTGAAGTAGCTCATCTAAAGCAAAGGTGAGCAGAAGACTGACCAATTTCTAGTGGATTCCCTAAACTAACATCCAGACATGCTGGACTGCAACCCCCATAATTTCTTTTGGAATCCAAACTACTGACCATGCTATTTAGGAATGATGGGAGTTGCACTCCATCACATACAGAAGCCACCAGGTTTCTGGGAAAGGCTGTCCTGAGTAACAGCAGAGGGTTGCTGTGATTCTTGAACAAATACTTGAATTAAATGGACTTTGGTCGTGATAAGGCACTTCTTATTTCCATAAATATATTGCGCATGGTCAACATTTAATACAGAAAAAATATAGTTTAATTTTTCACAACTCCCGAGGAAAGCATTCGCTTAATCAATATAAAACAGCCGTAACTTATTTAAAACAAGCAATCTGCTCAAGAATGAGCTTAGCTCGCCAATGGTCTAATACAGCGAATCCTCAGCCGAGCCCTGCCAGCTGCCAAATGATCGCCGGGTGAGCGAGTCCTGCAAGGGGGTGTGACCAGCGTGACCGAGGCCGACGTTCAAGCCACTTCCAGGACAGCTAAGATCTGCCGCTTCCCTAAATTAGGTTTCCCTTATCCAGAGAGCAAAGAGCAACCCGACGGGGCGGTGGGGCGCTATGGGAGGGAGGGTGAAATGGAGAAAAGGGTCAGACCTCCCCTCTCGCTCGTCTGACAACCCCGAAACCCGCACGTGGAGACGAGTCTCTGAGGCGCTCCGTCTCCGTCGTGCAATCTCACCCCGAACCAGAGGCGCCGCCCTCCTTGGGACCCCCGAACTGCAGCCACAACCGCCATTCTGCCAGCCACCACCTGCCAAAGTGCACCCCTCCCTCTTCCAGCTCAACCACCCGTTCCCGCCCAGATATTGAGAACGGCCAATAACACCGCGAATTCCACCCCGTTCTCCGCCCAGGTTGCTTCCCATTATCCAATAGCATATTGAAAGCGCCCGGCTCGCCCCCACCTCGTGAGCACCAGGCCTCAATTGGGCACTTGGATGCAAACGCCCCCTCTAAACGGAGCCTGAGTGGATGGCTCCTGTTTTCTTTGCGCGACCTCTAGAGACGAGAAGCAGGAGGCGGCGGTAAGCCTGTTCGAAAAGGAACCGTCAAGGGTTAGGGCTCCCGCGTGAAGAGGGTGGGCTTAGCTGTCACGTGATGGGTTAAGATGGCGGTTTCTACGGAAGGTAAGCGATGCTGAGGAGAAGATTGTGTTTTCGTGCCTCAGGAGTTGGCGCGCTATGAGGCTGTCCTTCTCTGTCTACTTCTGAGTTAGCATGTATAAGAAGGGTGGTATAACGAGAAAGTTCTGTGCCCGCTTTTACGCAGGATTTTTCCCACTGGAGAGGTCAGTGGGACTTGCTTCTGACTGAACTCGTATAAAATAAGGTTGAAAGGCTGCTTGTTTGAAGGAAATTCTTTGAGTAGTTTCTCCGTGTTATTCAGATTCAGAAATGGCCGTTAGGATTTGAAGTCAGATCCCAGACTTTTCTTTGTGGCCTATAGAGAAGTCATAGAGTGATGGCAAAGTGTGCATGCTTTGTCTGCGAGTAGTCTCATTGGTCTCTCCAGCTGAGGCCTTGGGAAGTAATGGTGGGAATGATTTGGAGAACTATTGCCTTCAAGTGTACGGTTATCTAATAATCGTTGGCCTATTGTTTTATTATTTAAAATTAGATGCCTTTAACAAAAAAAGAAAAAAGAAAAAGCAAAGAATCTCCACCTGACTTACAGTAGAATTAAAATATGAAATTTAAAACAGCTGCCACAATGATTACAATATGGACAAAAATTAATGATAACCATAAATGATATGGCAGATAATGTTAAACAGGCCATCCAGTTCCTGGAAATAGGGAAATACCTGGCACAAAAAAGAGAACCAGGTTGGCACTAGGCAAACTTTACTGGAGAGAACAACTAGTAATCTGGAGCCTTTTCCCTTGTTGCCATCCTCTGAACTTCACCCAAAAGAGCGCCTCAGATGTTGATCATAGGGTACAGATAGGTTCATACAAGGGCAAGTGTTCTGTAGATACAGTGTCTCATGCTGTATAAGGTTTTATAGATCAAAGTCAGCACCATGAATTGGGCTTGGACATGTATAGGCAAGCAGACCAGAATCTGTGTTACCTTCTGGTCTGTTTAGCACAAGCTCTAAGTTTTTGAACTGTCTCAAAACAACTTCCTATGCTTACGTTCTCTCAGGAAAAAGGGTTGGGAAAAATCATTGTTGCCTGAAATCTTGAGGAACTGCAGCTAATTAGAATAGAGAACTCTGACCTAGACTGACCAATGAACCAGCTTCATCTGTTCCTTATGGTAAACAATGCATGTTTATTTGGAAGTAGTTCAACAAAATTCAGTAAGACTTGCACCCAAACAAATAGGCATAGGCAGACATACTATTTAGGTATGCAGGGCAAATTGTTCTTATATTTTAGACCATGTCTGAAGAGGATGCAGAATTCTTGTATTTTATTATTTTTATAGCATTTATAAATTATCAAATTGCTGAAACCCTTTGCTATCTCATTTATCTTTTTTAAATCTCTGATATCACTAACTTACATAATGACTCATTACATGAGTGAATATTGCGCTTCTACTTGAACTGGTGCTGTCCTACAGTTGTTGCCTCTATGTGATGACTGGATGCATAATATTGTTCTAGGCACAGATCTGGAGGCCTCATTACTGAGTTTTGAAAAATTGGACCGAGCATCACCAGACCTCTGGCCAGAGCAGTGTAAGTTGTAAATAAGAAATGTGAAAAGTTCTGTAAGTTACCATGGAGTACTGTAGCTCTGCAACCTTGGGTGATGATTACTGTTTTTGCAAAAAGATTAACAAGTAGGCTCCTTGTATGGTTGTTCTATATGATGTGTGGAAGGAGCCTTTATTGAGAGATGAGA
The DNA here is from genome assembly GCF_004798865.1 of Varanus komodoensis. Lineage (NCBI taxonomy): Eukaryota > Metazoa > Chordata > Lepidosauria > Squamata > Varanidae > Varanus > Varanus komodoensis. Next base: position 34,423,677 of record NW_025335761.1, read on the forward strand.
GTGTATGAGATACCATTGACCTTTCTAAACTGGTCTCAGAATGGTGGTCAAATATGTATGTACTTATTTCTTCACATAACATGTCCAAATTTGTTGGTCAGCAAGCAAAGTCAATGTTGTATGTGTTAGGTACTCCAACATATTGTACTGTTTTCTATCATTTCATTGGGTTTGAGGGTATATAGTGGGTTTTAAACACACATTAGCAAGCTGCTATTATTATTTCATTGTAGTGTGATGTAGTACTAGCAGACTATGAGTGTAAAAGCTTACTTTAATTATTTCAGGTTAATTAATGAGGATTAAGGGGTGGATTTTGTGTTCATGCTCTTCAACTTTGATTTAAGCAATTTGAAATGGAAAGGGAATAGGTAGAAAATGTTCCTTGTTTTGTGAGTTTCTCTCACTTCCACTGATATATAAATATAACTTTCCATTATGAAGATGGAAGATGAGAAACTCGCACGAAACAATGTGGAAAAGAACAATCTTGATCTCATCTAGTTTTGAGATCCCCCCCAGATATTATATTTTTTTCACCCCCTTAGACATATTAGTGTAAAAATTTCAGCACCTTCCAGGAAAGAAGAAAAAAGATGTAGTTGAACTAGTCCAGTGGCTGAGCCTCTGCTCCCTAAATGCACATATATTTTCCTGTTGTCAGGCAAGCTCTGAAAAGTGCAGAGCTGGGGAAGGGGACACCACAGTTTGGCAGGTATTCAGCATAGTAAGATGGAACCAGGAAAAAGGGTGGAGTAGGCACCAATTGGCTAGTGATACATGAACCTTTGTTTATACACTTCTACCCCACCTCTGATTCTTTGAAGAGTTTTGCACCTATCTAAATATATTTCTGAGTAGAAGTTGAGGGTAAGGTGAAAGCAAACTTGCTAATGTGTAAACATACATGCCATTTAAAAATGCTGGCAGCTTTCTAAATGCTGTAGAGTAGAGCAATATCAAGACTTGATGTATCTTTTTTGCTATAGGAAGTAACTCATGGGTATATCTGTTTATAACTCAAATTACAAAGCTGGGTTTACACTGAGTAAAGCAATCACTTGTGACAACTCTTAGAAAAACAGAAATGGGTTTGTAATGGACTTTGTTCACTGCGACAATTTTCTAATGGGCTTTATCATACCTCTTAATGTGGAAAATGCCCCTACTTTGCTAGGATTTGGACATGCCCTTGGGTAGGCACACACTTGAGAGAGATTAACAGTATAAATCTGTGCATATTAACTGAGAAGTCCCATTGAGTTCAATGAGGCTTACTCCTAAGGCTGCAACTGTAAATATGTCTAAGCTTTCCCTATATATTTACTAGGTAAAAAGAGCACAATAATGAGAACCCAACAATGCTCTCCGATAATCAGTTGGAGATAATAAGATATACTAAACTACTGTAGAGTACACACAAATATTATACAAGTAAGATAATATCGGATTTGAAACTGTAGTAGAACTGAACATAAAGTAATATATGATAAAGATGAATAATCCTTTATGCTGAATTCCTTTAGCAGCTTAAGTGATAGATGAAAGAAATGATAATGACTTCTGAAGCTGTATAATGATGTGAAAGGAGAAGACAGTACTGCAGTAATTGTGTTCCCCTTGTCTTCAGTACCAGGTGTTGCTGAATTTGCAGCTTCTTTTAAAAGTGTAAGTAATTTCTAACTTGGGTTACAGTTCAATTCCATACATGTCTACTCAGAAGTAAGCCCCATTAAGTTCATTGGGACTTAAGGTAAGTGTGTATAGCATTGTTGCCATAGTTTCTTTATTTCATCAAGCTTTGCTTACTTTTGTTATTCCTTGATATCCTGTAAAACAAAATATTTAACTGTAGAATTAAATAAATTTGTTCACATAATAATTGTCTCTGAATAACTGGCTCATTGTGGATGGCATCTAGGCTGGCCTTTCCATGAATGGCCCTTCTGTTTCCTGAAAGCACAAGATCCAGCACAAATTTCCCACGGGGAGAAGGGTGGAGAGAGGTGATTTTGGCTGATCCCTCTGCAGCACCCCACTGACCCTTATGCTGCTTAGGATCTTCCCCAGTCCTCCACACCAACTTCTCAGGTGACTGCTGATGCAAAGTGCAATCCACAAAAATTGCCTTCCAGCCTTCTTCTAATGGTAGTATTGTCACTATACAAAGACAGGCTACTTAGTAAAGAGGGCTAAATAAAAACTATTCCTAAGCTAGGGTATCGTAGCATACTTTTCATTATACTAAACACAGAAACAGAGCGAGTGAGAAGGGGCCTTCCAGGCCATCTAGTCTGACCTCCGGCACCAGCCGGCTCCGCTCACCTTTAGGTACTCACTACTACTCACCCTTTAGGTAAGGTAAGGCAGCAGATAATCAAGATGCCACTGAAGGGTGGCAAATTGACAATTATTTTATATACACATTTAGCTTATCTTCCTCAGGCATGAAAATGTCTTGGGTCATTTTTGTAAAATCACATTCTGATTATGTATTATTTCAATTGAAGCTTGGTATTTGACATATTAAAAGGAGAAGGGGATGGCAGAGGTTGTGGTGGCTGGATGGGGTCACTGGAGAGGTGGGTGTGGGGTTGGGTGTACACTGGGGGATGGTGGAGGACAGGAGAATTTGGAGGAATGTTGTCCATGTGGTTGTGAAGAGTTGGGCATTATTTTGCAACTGAACAACAACAATAATTCAACATATTCAAGGACAAATTAAACACCGGTATCAAGCATACACTTTAAATTATTCTTTTAAAATCATGAGACATAATGAGTTCACTTTTCAGCTTCTCTTGTTTTGATTTTTGCGACAGTTTTGCCATTACATTTTTAATTTGCAGTCATGGGAATTTAAAACTGGAATTTGAATAGCAATCTGTAACCAGAGTATCAGAACTGCTGTGTATTCAGTTGTTAACAGTTATATTTCAGTTCTCCTGAAATTGCAAAACGAAATGATTTGAATTTTTTTCATATGTTTCAGATTTACTATTACATTAAAATGGTAACAGTAATTCTGTAGTGTAATGGAACAATATAGAACTGGTTTGGTGATATCACCTATATTTGTCTCATGATCAGACCTCCATGCTTGTGTGTTTTTACTGATATAATTTCATTTTTTTTAGCTTTTATGACTAAAAGCTGGAGTATTTTGGAAAAGCAATTCTTGGAAATATATATTATATTTATTTTGCTTTGCAACCCATAATTAGCTTTCAATGTAGCTTCCAGCAGTTAAAAATACAATGGAATAACAATTGCAATGAAAAAATGGTGTTGTGGAAGTGCAGTTCTAATCTGGTTCTGGATGGAGGTTTGTTGGAAGAATGTCTTGGTTTTAGTCTCTCTTTTTTGGCATTAGTAGTGCTACACAGTAAAATGACAAGTGAAAAAATGGGAGCAGGCATTCGAAGGTTAAGAACTAAGCATCACATAACCTGTTTGGGGGTACAGATATCAACTTCTGAATTTTCTGCACAATCTTGAAAGCTACCACTATTTGAGCTCCCTTGCACTTTTCATTGTAGTGCACTTTTCTGTGGATATAGAAAATATAAGTATCCAGAACTGGAGCTAGCTTGGGAAGTAAAATTACCTTAGCAAAATATCTTGGTTTTAAAATAAGATGCAGTCCAGTTATTCTGGTTTGTCAGTCATGGATATAGATAAAATGTAGCTGTTCTGTATCCAGTTGGAGCAGTGTTTTGCAATTCTGTATTTTTGACTGTTTCAGTTATGATAAACTGTTGTTTCTGATTATCAAAAAAGACGTAGATAATGACAATTTTTATTTGTGTGTGTATTTTTTTTAATAGCCCATCACTAGTTCTCCTCCCAAATGGATGGCTGAATTAGAAAATGATGATATTGATATGTTGAAAGGTGAGTGCTTGGTAACAGTTTCTCTTAAATGGTCTTAGAATGACCTGTACCGTTTAAATGTTACACAAATGCTAAAATGTTTTTATTTTTCTTGACGATATTAAGATTTTCTGCCTTTGAGAAATTGCACCCCAGATATATTCTTCCCTCAAGTGAGGGGTCTGACTTAACAGCTAAGACTGTTGGGAGACGTGCTGGCAGACAAATTCTGTGAAGCAAAGCCCCTCCAAGAGATTCCTGATATTCGTTGCTGACAACTTTCTCCAGCAGAAAGTAAAGAAGGTACAAGAGGATCTGCTATCCTTAATTTAATACTAAGAGGGATGGCCTGGGGGACAAAATAACAACCATGAGAACTCTTGGAGAAAGTGACCATGCAATACTTGAATTCTCAATTTTAAAAAAGACGAAGAGTAACTGGAACCAAACACACATGCTGGACTTCAAGAAAGTCAACTTTAATGAACTCAGAAAAATGATAAGTGAAATGCCATGGCAACACACCCTTAAGGGGAAAGAAGTCCAAGAGGGATGAGAAATCTTGAAAAAGAAGATTCTCCAAGCACAACTATGAACAATTCCATCAAGAAGAAAGTGTAGAAGACAGCAGAGGAAGCCTACCTGGCTCCACAAAAAGTTAAGTGACAGCCTGAAAGAAAAAAACATGTACAGGAAGTGAAAGCAGGGCCAGGTAATGAAGGAAGAATATAAACAAATAGGAAGGAATTGCAGGGACAGCATCAGGTAGGCCAAAGCAGTAAATGAACTGAGAATAGAAAGGGATGCTAAGAAAAACAAGCCTTCTTCAGATACATCAGAACAAAAGACATGAGAATGAGAAGGGTGTCCAGCTACTTAAAAGTGGATAGCAGAGTGATAACAGATGACAAGGAAAAGGCAGAGGGGCTCAATTCCTACTTTGCTTCAGTCTTCTCCCACAAGGAAAACTGCAATCAAGAGGAAGTACAAGCTAGAAGTGAGAGATGGCAGCCCAAGATTGACAGACAAATGGTCAGGGAATACCTAAATGGAATAAACACATTTAAATTTCCAGGGCCCGATGAACTCCATTCCAGTGTCATTAAAGAGCTAGTGGAGGAACTCTCTGAACCACTGGCTATTATCTTTGATAAATCTTGGAAAACAGGAGATGTGCCAGATGACTGGAGAAGGGCTAACATTGTCCCTATCTTCAAAAACGGGGTGGGGGGGAGATGAACCTGGGAACTACAGGCCAGTTAGTCTGACATCAATCCCTGGAAAAATTCTGGAGCAAATTATTTAAAAATCCGTTTATAAGGATCTTGAAGAAAAGGCAATGTTTAATTGATGCTAACATTGTTTTTTAAAATTAAATCCTATCAAGACTAAATTAATCTTATTTTTTGACTAGGTAACCTCCCAAATGGACAAAGGGAACACTGTGCACATAATCTACCTAGACTTTAGCAAAGCTTTTGACATAGTGCCACAGGACATTTGGATAAGCAAATAAACACTGAATTAGATAGAAAAACTATTAGATGGATCTAAAATTGGTTGCTAAATCAATGTCACCTTCTCAAATTGCATGGAGGTAACTAGTGTGGTGCCACAGGGTTCAGTCCTGGGTCCAGTGTTCTTGAACTTCTTTATTAATGATGTGGGTGAGGAATTACAAGGCAAGATAATTAAATTTATAGATGATACAAAACTGGGTGGAATAGCAAACATCCTAGAAGACAGAATAAAGATCCAGGGTGATCGTGATAAACTTGAACACTGAGCTCAAAACAACAGAATGAGATTCAAGAAGAACAAATGCCAAGTCCTCCACCTAGGAAAAAGAAACCAAATGCATCATTACAAGATGGGGAATACATGGCTCAACAGAACTGAAAAAGATAAACATCTTAGAGTAATTGTGGACAGTAGGTTAAATATGAGCTAACAATGTGATGCATCTGCCAAATGGGCAAATGCTATTTTGGAATGTGTTAATAGAAGTATTACTTCCAAATCACAAGAGGTAGTAGTTCCCCAATACTCCTCACTGCTGAGACCTCATCTGGAATACTGCACCCAGTTCTGGGCACCAAGATTTAAGAAAGATGCAGAAAAGTTAGAAAGGGTCCTGAGGAGGTCAGCAAAAATGATCCAGGGTTTGGAAACACTCCCCTTTGAGGAGAGACTGAGAGAATTGGGCATGTTCAGCCTTGAGAAGAGAAGACTTGGGGCGGGGGGCATGGTATCACTCTGTAAGTACCTCAAAAGCTGTCACAAGGAGGAAGGTCAAGATTTCTTTTTGCTGATGCCAGAGTGTAGGACATGGAATAATCAACTCAAGTTGCGACAACCCAGATTTAGGCTAGATATCAGTAAAAGCTTCCTCACTGTCAGAGGAATACAACAGTGGCACTGTCAGCTGCTTAGAGAGGTGGTAGGCTCTCCCTCACTAGAGACAGTCAAAAAGAAACTAGGCAGCCATCTGAGTGGGATGGTCTAAATTGGTGTCCTGCAACAGCAGGTGGTTGGACCCAATGGCCTTCATGGCCCCCTCCAACTCTACTATTCTATGATTCTATGAACTTGTGATGCTGTCCTAAATATTGAGCCTGAGCTCTTTGAAGATGAATGGGATTAAGATTTATTATTTATTTATTTAAAACACTTCTATGCTGCCCCATTCGCCGAAGCCTTGGGGTGGCTCACAACATAAAATTAAAATATAATACATTCAAAATATAAAACAAATTAACAATATAAAGTAAGTCGCCCTGGCCAGATAAAATAAGCAAATAATATTAACAATTAAAATGACTTTTAAATAAAAAGGTCTTTGCCTGGCGCCGAAAAGCAAATAACGACGGCGCCAGACGGACCTCTCTGGGGAGCGCATTCCATAGATTGGGCGCCACCACAGAGAAAGTCCTCCTCCAAGTACCTACCCTCCTAATTTCTTTCACGGAGGGTTCCCAGAGAAGGGCCTCTCCCGCAGATCTCAAGGGGCGGGTGGGCGTATATGGATGTATGCGCTTCTTCAGGTAACCAGGACCCAAGCCGTTCAGGGCTTTATAGGTCATCACCAACACCTTGAACTGGGCCCGGACTTCAATGGGAAGCCAGTGAAGCTGACGGAGGACTGGAGTCATGTGAACATAACGCCCAGTCCCTGTCAGCAGCCCGGCAGCTCTATTTTGAACCAGTTGAAGTATCCGGACCGTCTTCAAGGGTAGCCCCACGTAGAGCGCGTTACAGAAGTCAAGGCGGGAAGTCACCAGCGCATGTGTCACTGTCGCCAGGCAGTCGTACTTCAGGTAGGGGTGCAGCTGATGGATCAGCCAAAGCTGAAGGAAAGCGCTCCTCGCCACTGCTGTCACCTGAGCTTCCAATGAAAGCTCAGGGTCGAGGAGCACTCCCAGGCTGCAGACCTTGTCCCTAAGAGGGAGTGCAACCCCATTCAGAACTAAGTTCAGTTCACCCTTTCCGAAGCCCGATCCGCCAACCAACAGGACCTCCGTCTTGTCTGGGTTGAGCTTCAGTTTATTGGCCCTCATCCAGCCCATTACCTCGGCCAAGCACCGGTTCAGCACAGCCACTGCCTCACCTGGATTGGTGGAAAATGAGAGGTAGAGCTGGGTATCATCAGCGTACTGATGATTCCGCAGCCCACACCTCCTGATGACCTCTCCCAGCGGTTTCATGTAGATGTTAAACAGCAAAGGGGACAAAACGGACCCCTGCGGTACTCCATGTCATAGCTGCCATGGCGCAGAGCCATAGTCCCCCAGCACCACCTTCTGGAATCGGTCATTGAGAGGAGCGGAACCACTGCAAAGCAGTGCCTCCGACCCCCAATCCCGCTAGCCTATCCAGAAGGATACCATGGCCGATGGTATCGAAAGCCGCTGAGAGGTCCAGGAGAACCAACAGGGACGCACTCCCCCTGTCCTTCTCCCTGCACAGGTCATCGTATAGGGCGACCAAGGCAGATTCAGTACTGTACCCGGGTCTGAAGCCGGACTGAAATGGGTCCAGATAATCAGTTTCATCCAAGAGAGCTTGGCGTTGTCCCGCCACCACCCGCTCTAACACCTTGCCCAGAAACGGGATGTTGGCCACTGGTCTATAATTAGTGGCCATCTCTGGATCCAGTGACGCTTTCATCAGGACTGGTCGGACTACCGCCTCCTTTAAAGGGGCAGGCACCCGACCCTCCCTCAGAGAAGCGTTAACCACTTCCAAGATCCAGATCCCAATCCCGTGCTTGGAATTATTTATTAACCAAGATGGGCAAGGGTCCAATAGGCAAGTGGTGGACATACTCGTCCAAGCCCCTTGTCCACATCATCAGGCCGCAATAACTGAAATTCATCCATTAATTTTGGACCAGACGGCAGCATTGGTGTCTCCCCAGAAACCTCTGATTCACTAGTGGTGTCTAGCTCGTGACGAATCTGAGCGATTTTCTCCCTGAAATGCATGGCAAAGTCGTCACAGCGGGCCTTTGAGGGTGGAACCAGATCTTTCTTAGGACCTGGACGAACCAGGTCTTGCACCACTCGAAAAAGCTCTGCTGGACGGCATTTTGAGGAGGCAATGGAAATGGAAAAAAACTGATGCATGTATCAGACATACACAGATATGCAAACTGATGTTAGTGCCAACTTACACAAAATCACCAAATATCCTGGATAAACTGGACAAATTGTGTTAGATACAAAAAATGAACTTACACATTTCATGAAGCTGCCAAGAAATTAGAATGTCTGTCTTTGGGAAATATACTAATATAAAATTTGATCTTCTAATGGGCAAACTCATGAACCTATTTCTGTGTATAATCCATCTTTTCTTTCTACAGTTTCCTTCCTCAGCCTTGTGCCCTCCTGAACAATTTCTGTCAAGCCCAGTCAAGTGCTGCCAATGATCCGAGAATGACAAAAGATTAAGTTCAACAGATCTAGTGGGTGCCAGGTTGAGGAAGGGTGTTCCAAACAAATTTTTAGTTTATATCACTTTTTTGCCTGAAGTTGTAAAGAAGGAAATGTGCAGAATTTGACAGTTGTGCCTACTATAGTCTTATTGCAGTTTTCATGGTGGAGCAATTTCTGTCTGTGTAACTAGAAGTGTTACATCAATTGCTACAAATGTAATTTCTTCCCCTTTTCACTTTCAACATTTTAAATTAAGGTCTGTTGATATTCTAATTTCACAGCAATACACAGTGTGCATGTATATTTTTTTCTCTAGCTAGGTCTCTCTGCAACCATAAAATATTGCATTTGTGTTGGGTGACCTATAAGGAATTCTTACATTTTGTCAATTCTTGAATACTGGATTCAGTAAGAACTACAGAACATGTGCACAGGAAAACAAAGAACACCTTAAAGTTTTTGGCTTAGAAGGAAACTGGCTGAAATCCCTGCTTGGTTCAGCAATATGCAGTCACGGACCAAGATTTGTCCAGAGACTAGAGGCATGTAAGGGCAGTAGCTCATTCTGGCATGCTACACACTGACTGACATGAAGAGCATGGACTGGATATACCTTGTAATACCAGTATCCAGCCTTCCTATTTCCTGTACTATCTGACTTTTCCTGGTGAGAGAGTGACTGTATTTTGGGAAAGCCAGACTAGTCAACCTGGGTGCACAACTTCTGAGGTCTTATCTTTGTGGGTTGCAGTTGCCAGCACCAGGGAAGATAGAGGGAAGCATGATAAGTGGTACCCATTTATGTACAAATATTTTCACTTATGTCTTCAAAGAAATTTATTTATTTGGAACACTTCTATGCTGCCCCATTTGCAAACGCCTCGGGGTGGCTTCCAATACAAAAAAATTCTATTACATTAAAAATCTGGAGACATCCTGGGAAGATATAAAATCAATAAATAAATAAATTTAACAATTAAATAGCGTTTAAATAAAAAGGTCTTGGCCTAGCGCCGAAAAACAAATAACAAAATAGGGTACAAAATATTTTATCATGCAGCATGGGAAGTTGCTGCTCCAGTAATGTAAGTTCTGGGTCTAGCAGCATCTTGGGTCCTGGCTGTAATTTGTTGTTTTGTCCTTCCAGTTATTTTCCTCTTAAATAATTGTTTTGTTTTAAGGTACAGATTATATTCGCATTTTTGGGTAATCGCCAGGCTTGAAGATGGGGAGAGAATGTGCTTCATGCAAATTGTTGGTCAAAGACAGCTGAAAAGTGTCAAAATGAGAGTATTTATCCCACAGCCTTGTAAACTCTCAGTAGATTTCTGTATATAACATTGACTTCCTGAATGTCTGTTCATAAAGAACCGTTTTGAGAGCAGTGAGATTCTAGTTGGAAGTACACATTTCACTGGTATTCTTGGGTGTTACCATTTTAAATGTTATGCTTGCATTTTCTTCAGTGAAGTTGTCACGCTTCTCTGCTACTTTAGATCATATTATACTATGCTTGTACTCAATAACTATTACACTTCATTGATTGATATAAGATAAATTTTGTCTATATAATTTGTGATTAGTATTACTTAGTGATGCAAGCTAAGTCTAAAAATGCATGTATGCATCAATTCATACCCACTTAACCTGACCTGAGCTATTTTATATAAACCAAAGAGCTCTAATCCAAGAAGATACATTTGGATGATGATGTGCTAAATGCATTACAAGAAGTAACAATCCACATAGCAGAAAAGTGATGGTATTGCAGATGAGGATTGCTGATAAATATTTAAAGCCATGTATTTTTAAACTACACTCTATTAATTTTAGAACTGGGCAGTCTCACCACAGCTAATCTGATGGAAAAGGTGAGAGGTCTACAGAATCTTGCATATCAGTTGGGACTGGATGAATGTAAGTACTATATAGTCTGAAACAGATTTTGTTTAAGAGCTTTAATATTGCTAAATGTTACCATAGGACCTTTTCATGAAGCCTTTTCATGTTTAATTACATGATCAATATTGAATTAATTCTGTGGTTCTCACTGACATTTATAGGTTTTGGTGGATATCAGTCTTATGCCCAATTATTTTAATCTTAAAACAAAACAGTGTAAAATAAAACAAAACACTTCGGTAAGAGTAATATACATACCAACTTTTTAATGCAGTGATAGCTGACATATTAAAACACAAAGCCAAGCTACTTAAATACTGTAAAGAAATGGGTTGACAGGTAACTTTGTTTATTGACAACTAGTGATTGTATTTCTATATGATTAGAAAAGACTGCCTAACAACATTTCACATTTTACAAAGTACTTCGCGAACTTTTATGTAGTGGCATTAGTTTAGGACTCCATCCTAGCAAAAGTTCACAAAAGAGTAGTGTCGTGTCTGGGCCAGTTGGTTTTGGGATGTGATTGAGGGAAAGGGGATGCTACTAGGCAAGAAATGCAGGCAAGTGTGGGGTCAGTTGTTGGAAATAGTACTTGCATGAGTTACAGTGGAGCCAGGAAGAACTTTCCAGGTACTGGGAACCAGCATGAAGGCTCAGCTTCAAGAATTGTCAAGTCAGAGCTACAGAGCTGTCCTCTTCTAACCTTTCTTGAGGTAAAGGCTTCTTCAAGTTGAACCTGCAACAACATGTTGCAGTCCCTCAATCTCTGTGTTGTTCCTTGTTCTGTAATTTGTGGAAGTGCTGTTGTAGGTCTTTAAGTTGTTGTTTTTGAGAGGGCCAGGCTCTCCCTCTCTTGGAATTTGTCTCCATTTGAGCCCCCTGACTCTGTTTATCTGGTGCTGAGGATATGTCTGTGGTGGAGAAAGATACTATAACAAAAACTGTCTGCCAGTACATTATTTCTAACTGCAATACTGTATATATTTTTAGTATACTTAGTACCCTAAATAAATACATATTGGAAATAAAATAAACTAAGTGTGCATAGCCATAGTTTGTATTGTTGGCATAACTGAATTATACAGCTATGATTTTTTCCCAGAAAATATATGATTCTGTGTCACTGTGCTTTCTTAAACAGTACGGCAATCTGTTTTAGACTGCAGTCTAAAACAATGCAGTGTGGAGAAACTGTGTAGAAGTATATATTTGTGTACAACTGTTGTGTGCCTCATCCATTTCGATAGGATGCATGTCTCACCTCTGGCATGCAACTCACTAATGTGTTATTACAGAAGGAAACTGAAAATGTTTATAATTTATTTCCATACCATCCAATAGCAGATGCTCTGTGGTATCAGGCTCCGGGTCATAGTTGGCAGGGCACTGGGATACAAGCAACACAAGCAAGGTGTTATAAGTCTAGAGTCCAGTCACTAGTCCAGTAACAAAGTTGCAATTCCAAGCAGACCACCGTCAAAGCAGAGGTGGACTGTGGAGCAAAGTGTAATCCAATAGACAAGAGCATAGAAGAGGGCAGAGGCCAAGAAAACAGCACAACAAGGAACTGGTACTGACAGCAAGATAACAAAGAGGGGTCCAGGAGTAGCAAGGCCTGGCAGGCAAGGTCAGGAAGCAAGGTGAGGCAAAGCAGGAACAGGCGAAGATCCAAGAGGCAAGGTCTACAAGCAGGGCAGGGATTCGGACAGCAAGAGTCCAAGTAACAACCAGAAAGACTGTTTTTGCCAAGCCAAAGACTGGAGGGAAAAAGCCTGTTTTTGTAGTGCTCTTCCCTCAGGTCTCCCAGCGGGTACTTGTTCATTTCTGAGAGCTCCAGCAGAACCTGGCCCTAGTCCTGCAGTCAATTCTGCTGCTATTCTAGCTCTGGCAAGCAGATGGAGCTGTAGAGCAGTTCAGATGCTGACTTGTGGGTGGTTTACAAGATCATGTAAAACATAGTAAACTACAGTGCTTTTTTTTTTGTAAGAAAAAAGGTGCCGGAACTCATGAAATGATTTACCTTTCTCACATAGTCAATCACTGTACACACACTCACACACATCAGTTGTGTAACGAAACATAACAGTCACCACCTGCAGTAAGCACTCAACGTGCGACCACCTGACCAATCACAGGCTGAGCAGCGCCATCACAACCAGCGCGGATGAAGTATGCATGCATCGGACTCAACACACAAGCAGCCCGCATGCACCGTTTTAATGATTTTGCCGCCAACCTGCTACGCTTGACAGGGCGATTCAAATCCACATGGACCAAACATCAAATTTTCAAAAGTTACTTTTATAACTTGGAAAATCTGTCAAAAAAGGTGCCAGAACGCCGTTCTGTTGCGTTCTATGACAAAAAAAGCACTGGTAAAATATAATATAAAATAGAGTTAACAATAAAATACAATGTTACAGTACAAAATTAAAAGCCAAATTTAAAAGCCAGAATAGCTTCCACAAATGAAATCACAAGATCTATTAAGCAGCTGACATAATGTTCCCAGTATATACTCCCCTATTAAAGCCAGTCTGGTGTAGTGAATATAGTGTTGGACTAGGGCCCTGGGAGATCCACTTCTCCATGTTGCCACCAACTGAGCCTCCCTTGGAGGTGGCAGTCAGAGGAAGGTCTGAGATCTTGACTGCAATGTCTGGGTGGCTTGTGACTGGGAGAGGTATTCCATCAGCTATTGGGATGCAAGCTGTTTAGGACCTTGTAAGTTAAAACCAATAGCTTATACAGGGTCACTCTCCCTTGTCTCCTCACACAGGTTGTCATAATGGCAAATGAAGCTGTCTTCATGCCAAAAGAAATATAGATCAAGACTAGCTTAGGATGCTTAATATTTGAAAATGAAATGGGTTATTCAAGATTGAGGACTTTCTTACTTGTGCAGAATAAAGAAATAGAAAGAGTTGATAGAAACATAGCAACATCTAGTTCTGGTAGCCTCTAGATGGCAGCAGAAGGCTGCTTAGAACTATCTAGGCTGGGCTAAAGATGTGTGAGGAACCCAAGGGTGGGTGGGGGAATCCTATGGATCTTCATGATTCAATCACTTCTAGTCTGCTACCCTGTGCTGATGCCAACTTGCCTTCTGCAAATTGAATCAACTTGCCAAACTCCATTTCTAAGGCAGTCATGTTTTGATCAGGGGGCTGCACCTGATGGCCTTCTTGGCCTCTTCCAACTCCTGTATTCTATGATTTCTGTATTTTACAAATTGCTAGGGAAATGTGTCTAAAATCACCTGATTCATACAAATGGATGCCTGAAAAGCACCATTTGCACATAGTGCAAAGACTGTTTTTTCAGTTCAAATCTGCACAAACTGGCCAATTTTTACACACACTTGTGAATTTCATTTTAATGCCCAAATTGTGACCCATTTTAGTGCCAGAAGTCTACAAAAAGAAACCAATTTAACCCACTTCTGACCATCAGATCAAAAAAGGACAGAAATTCCATTAAGATCAAATGAGCTGGGATCTCCCTGTTTTGATGCATCTCTACTAGAAAACATATGTGTAGATCTTTAGATTTGGATGGAGTTCTTTGGTTTACCAATGTTCTCCCTGTGTTTTTATGCTACATGACTTTGTGGGAAATGATACAAAATACATTACCTTCATCTTGTAGACTGAATTAAGTTGGGATAAGTTGATCCAGTATTTTTTGTCTGTGCTTCCTAAAAGTGGCACACATTTGATATGTTCTTTCATAGACTCTCTATTAAGAATTATTATTTGAACCATTGTTTGAAGTTTTTAAGTATACTTATTGCACTTATTCTTTGTTTTCTCTTGAAATTAGATTTGTAGTGTTGGTGAAGGCTAGTTCTTCAAGTAGTTATAAGTTTCACTTGAAATATATCCTATCAATGTAAACTTCCATTTATTAATACTTCCTTTCACAGAGGTAACAATGGACTGGTTCTCATTATCACAGTAGCCCACCACAGCTTAAATAAGTAGTGGTTTGGTTGCAATACATACCAACAGCTGTTGTGAATATTCAAGCTGTGGTGGGTGGTTGCTGCAGCATACTATGGTGTCTAAACCTGGCCAGATTGAGTTGTTGCTATGTTTAACAAAACACAGACAAACAAAAACAGCCTATATTTGTGGCTGGTTTGTTAATCCCAGCAACAACTCATCCTTGCACATCTTTGAACATCAGAATATGCTATTGCAACTGCCCATAGCAGGTTGAATATTCACAGTGGCTACTGGCATGCACTGCAACCACTGTGGCTAAAATAAGTCACAATGGGCTATGACAATTGTACAGTTCAGGCCAGTTTGTTTCCTTTACTGCCCATTTAAAATATCCTGCTCATGATGCCTGACTGCTAATAGCAAGCCAGAGAAAATAATTTTACATTCCAGTCCTATATGTGTCTACTTGAAAGCAGGTCTTACTGAGCTCAGTGGGGTTTACTCCTAGGTATAGGGTATAGGATTGCAGCCTTAACCTGTAAGGTATCCCAAGGGTCATGGGATGGAACATAGCTTCCTCTTTGCCTGCAGAGAAGATCTCCCCTCACAAGTGTCCTTCTTGCAGACACAACCCTCCAGCACTGCCCTTGCACCTCTACCAGAAATGTGCTGATAGTGATGTCAGCAAAAAGTGGATGCAGTGGATGAGAATCGGTCCTGTTTTTGTAACAATTATTGGAACGGGGAACGAAGCATGGCAGCCCTGGATCTGACGTACTCATTTCTCCTCCAGTTCCCTCCCACCCCCTGTTCTAACTTGCCAGTGTGAGCCTGGCAGGACTATAGGCAGCCCTTCCTCCACCTCGGTTCCTTTGCCTTCTCTCTCTTTGAAGTGTTCTACCTGTTAGCACTTTAGTTCATATCTTATTAAGGTATTCTCATGTCCAAGATCATTTTCTTTCTTTTTTAAAGGAACTCAAAGCAGCTTACAGCATTCCTCCCCACCTGCTCTCAGTCTTATCCCCACAGCAACAACTCTGTGAGGTAGGTTGGGCTGAGAGTCTGTGGCTGGCCCAAAGGTACCCAGTTTGCTCTATGGCTGAGCAGATACTAGAACCCAGATCGCTTGAGCCCATGTCCTACGCTCTTAACCATTACACCACACTGGCTGTCATGGTAAATTGTGTATCATTTCCATCAGTGTCTGATGTGGCTCCTGTGGCACTTGCAAAAGTGTTTGCAACATGGTGCCTACAGGCACATGAACATTTTTTATTTAATTAATTTTTGAAAAATGGTTTATAAGTACATGGATTAGCATGAAATGCATACAACGTTCTAGCAATTATACACAGGTTTCAACAAAAGCAAACCAAATTTTCAAATAGGTACCCATTTGAAGTTGGTGTTTATATGTCACCTCTTTTCATATATCAAATACTCTGTAAAATCCTCAGTCCATTGTATTTTAGTAGTTAATTGTTTATTCTTCCAAGTAGTCTTCTGCAGATTACCCTCATGGGAATATGGCTCTCTACAGTGATGACAGATATTTCAAGAATGGCCTTCTCTCAGTCTACCATAAATGGTGGCTACACAAGTAAGCATCCCACTACACAAGAGGAAATTACTTCCGTTTAGACAGGTCATGATGTTTCAGCTCCCTCTCCTTGCATAACACTAAAGAATGGGGCTAGGGTGGGGTTGCAGGATGTCTTTTGAGGGACATGAATTGATTTGCAATATACATGTATGTAAATGCCATGTGTTCATAATCTCTGGATGCAAGCCACAATGATCCATCTAATGGCAATGTTCTTCATTGCTGGTGGAACTTTCAGGTCAAGAGCCTGGGATTTTTTTCTCTCTTTGGACTAATTTTCATTGGATTTAATGGCTTTAACAATGATTGTCTACCAAACCAGGTGCTTCTGTTCTTTCTCTGATTTCTACAATGTAACAGCCTATCATAGCTTAATTTATCAGTGGGGGCTGATGTATCATACTGGGTGCCCATGGGCACTGTTATTGCATGGTATCTGCAGGTACACAGTTTGCTGTGGTTTGTTGGGTCATGTGAACCCAGATGCATGGGTTGGTTGAAGGTTAGACAATCCCCAAATAATGCTAAAATGAGCTAGCAAGCAAAGGAACCTGGTCCCAGTAGGCAGTCACATAGACAAAAATAAAATAAAATCAGTTGAAACCATGGGCATTAGTCTACTCCTCAAGCAATCCCTTCTACCAGGGTTTGCATAAACATAACAAGTCACAGCAAGCTGGATGTCCAGCAAACAGGTAAATTAAGGTGGCCTGTCATGTTGGGCTAATCAGGTCATTGTTTAACTTTTAGTTTCATAGTGACTAGAGAAAGCTGGGGGTAAACACCTTTCACTTTTTCTGCCTGAAATTAATCTTAAAGGTGGATGTTGTGATTCCATACCACCATCACCTTAACCTCGTGTAATTTGGTGATATCTATGGAAAATACTTTTAATATAAAAATGCTAGCTTTAATTTAGTTCCACTTGTAGTGTATAGGCCATTCAGCCTTTGAATGTTACTCACACTCTACTTAATTTCCTATGTACTACTTTTTGTTCACTGATCAGACTGAATTAGTTGAGTTCTAGTTCTTTCAAACCAAATTGAGATTTTGTTTCACCTATTTCAGCTAGTTTGAAGATGTAATAGCAATTAAAGTGATATTATATGAAATAGCTTGATATTAAATAAATAAAAATTGTACTGCACATAGTAGATGCACTTTAGTATTGATCAGAAATCTATTTCTATGGCAATTACTTCTTGCATAATAAAATACAACCATACCTAGAATTTAAGTAATATAACAATTTTGTTGAGCAGAGCAACATTTCAGGAACAGATGGTTTACAGCAATTATTAGATAGCATTCATGTGAACTTTTTCTTTTAATTCTTTTATGTTCTTTAAGTGTTGGTAATGACCTATAAAGCCCTAAACGGCTTGGGTCCTGGTTACCTGAAGGAGCGCTTACGTCCATATATGCCCAGCCGCCCCTTGAGATCAGCGGGAGAGGCCCTTCTCCGGGAACCCTCCGGGAAGGAAATTAGGAGGGTGGCTACTCGGAGGAGGGCTTTCTCTGCGGTGGCGCCCAACTTATGGAACACGCTCCCCAGAGAGGTCCGCCTGGCGCCGTCGTTATTTGCTTTTCGGCGCCAGGCGAAAACCTTTTTATTTAAGCGGTATTTTAACTGTTAGTATTAACTGATTTTATCTGGCCAGGGCAGCTTATTTTATATTGTATTTATTGGATTTTTAATGTTTATATTAATTTATTGTTGTAAGCCGCCCCGAGGCTTCGGCGAATGGGGCGGCATAAAAATGTTTTAATAAATAAATAAATAAAAGTTCTTATTGTCCACTGCTACCATGCAGATTATCTGGATTCATATGCTATATAACTTGTGAAACTTGTTTTTTTGACTCAGTCCTGTATTGTGCTCAGGTCCTATTTTATGTTGGATTAAAGGTGGATGAAATTACCGTTCTTCAGATTGGAAGGAGTGCTTCCTGTTCTGTGCCTGATATCCAGATACAGATGACTGAGTCCAAAAATCTTGTGCCAGTTTCAAAGGCTGAATAAGTGTAGACATTGTTCCCTTTTAACAGTTTAACATATGAAAAAGTAGGCAGAGATTTTACTGGCTTTGAGACATTAAAACTCAAGCATTAGGCTCACTTATCGTAGAGAAATTTTTGAAATAAATATGCTTCAGATCAGCACATTGGGTTGTTTTGGGGGTAAGTAGATAAACATAGGGATGCTAGAAGGACATACAAGTTATGCATACTTGAGTTATAGCTGTGGGAAGCAAAAATAACTTGGTAGTCAAAAGCTTGAAGCAGATAAAAAGAGAATATACTGTTTTGGCACATAACTATCCTTCTTTGTAATATCCAGATGTTTAAAGTGTATTTCAGTAAAAGAAACTTCCTGTAACTGGATGGTTATATATTTTATGAATATATGCACATATATATTTCTTTCAAAATACTAGCTGCCATATTGTTTTCATTCACCTCTTCTATTTAGAAACTGTTATAGAACTCATATGTCATATGTTATAGAACTCACATATATACCCAGAATTTGCCTTAAGATCACTCAGTGAACCCCTATGTTGGATGTACTGTTATCTGAGATATGCCAAATGAACTTAAGTTTGGGGCCTTCTCCCTGGTGGCACCTGACCTGTGAAACTTGTTTTCAGTTGGACCAGTTTTCTCTTAGCCTTGAGAGACTTATCACTATTCAAGAAAGTATTTGCTGGTTTGTGAGATGGATCCACCTGACACTTTTACTTTGCTTGTTTTTTTAGAACTAGGTCTTACCAATCAGACTGCTTTTCAGGTACCTGCATACAATTAATTTTAGTACTGTTAATTGGTAGTATGTTTTTTCAATCAGATTGTTGTATTGCATTTCATAGAGTGTTTCAAATATTAATTTTCTACTCCACTTTAAGGACGTTGTCTATGCTATGTCATAAAAAGCAAGTAACTGAGGCTGACCTAGGAAAGCCTGAGAAGAATGCTTGGTTGACCTACTTTCCTCAAAACAACGTAAGTTGGTTTGAGGAATCCAATATGTATTGTTCATTCCCACTCTTGTGGATGCAGATTATGCTGGGCTGGTATCTGAATGTAATGATTAAATAACTGATAGCATAAGTCTAGTTTCTGGCCAGGCTACATTCTATGCATGTTTGGAATCCTCTAAAAGGAAACTCTTCAGTACTTTCACCCATGGAGTATGAAGGAATTGTTGTTGCTTGTTTAGCTGGTGGACACCATTACAATCTTGTCTTGAGTAGAAAATCATCCATTTGGGACTAATTCTTACATTTCCCAGTATGCACATTTCTAGTGCAAAATATGCATTTCGTGTCAAATGTGAAAGGCATTTGTTTGTGACTTGAAAATATTAGAACCCACTGTTGGAAAATGATCAACAAGACCCTCTTCTGAGTATGTCACATGCTGCATTTTACATCTAATTATCCTTCTTGTATTATAAGAAGCTTTGTCTTTTATATATCAATAACAGTGAAAATCCTCACTGATTAATTTGAAGAGGAATGGACTAAAATCAAATTAGCTACAGTTTTTAAGTTTTCTATGCACTGTATTTATTCTTCCAGCTGCAGAATCCAGAGCTCACATAGTGTTAAAAATACTGGTATCATTTATAATCCAACATGCTATTTGCTTTTTGTATTATCACTAGCAGTAAATGCCCTCTTGTTAACAAATAGAAGGTTGTTTGTACTTCTGGTGCTTTGCAGCATTCATGACAGATTTAGCAAAACAGTTAACAAGCTTCTCCTGTGTAGTACAATTTGCTAGATCGAAGGGGTCTCTACAAGGAAGCACTACAGACCTTTAAGAAGCTAGTCAATCTCAGAGACTGCTCGAGTCTCAGTTCCTGGCAAAAGGCTTCCATTAGTGGAACAGGGAAGGTTGTAATTTTGGGGAATTTTTCTTCCTCCTTGTCCCCTTGCCATACTCACAGCACCTTGGAGCAGATTTGGAGAGGTATAGGGGACTATAAGGTGGGAAATACCTGAAAATTGGGCCCTTCTTTGTACCACTGACAAAAGACCTCTAGTTGGTTTCTGTCCCTTGAGTTAAAATTGTGTGGTTACTGACACAGTAGCAGTGACACTCAATAAGATTTGCTTTCAGTCTTTTGTTTCATACTTTGTTCTTCTTACCTTGCTTTTGATCACTCCAGCTCACATCTCAGTGCATGCTAGTTACGGAGGTAGATACTGTTCACTGTAGCATTCAGCTTTCTCTTTGCTGCTTCTGCGGAATTGCTTTGTGAGTTTTTTTGCTGCAAGAATGAGCCATTCAAATACCAGCTTGAAATTAGGATGTACCTTTGAATTGGCTAATTTTGGCATGTAATGTTCTTAACTATCTGAAGCCTGAAGATCATGACCTCAACTTTTTATCATCTCTATTGGATTGTATGCCAGTTTTAGAAGTGAAGGAGGTATGGGAAGTTTTAATTGTACCTGTGTGATTTATCCCCAGTCAGCTCTTTAATTTCTTCTGGCTGTCTGAGGTTTCCGACATGCTGTAAATTTCACCAACTTTTTCATTATCTGCAATTTCTTTATGACTTGTGAATCGGAGTGGAGAGAGAGTGTGGATTTACAGCAGAGATAAACATGTCCATAAAGTCTGTATCTGTGTCAGTAATTGTACTGCTGTCAGTGACTGTCCTGTTTTACAGGCCTCTCTTGGGGAAGAACACACTTTGCTGCTGGTGGCAATGTAGTGTTCACACTTTGGTTTGCATTAATTTGCCAAGAGATTAGGTTGTAATGACTGGGATGGAAAATGAGCATAGATATTGGTCACTCTTGCCTCTTTTTCTTAGTCCTAACTAATGAATGAATGACTGTATTATGCATTATATGCTTGAAAGAAAAGGGAAGCAGGCAAAACTGCTTCAGTGCTAAAATGTGTTGTGGTTGACGAACAGTTTGATGCTGTACATATGTACAAATTGCTTGCATTTACTATAATAAGCAGTCCATAATTGCTTTACCAGAATTCTAGTCTGTTTGTCGTGAAATACTCAGTGCATTTTAATCTCCAACCATTGATGATTATTGCTGTTTTTATTGCAAAAGGTATCAGTGGAAAGAACAGGAATCCTCTAAAATTCCCTTAAAAGTGTTAAGTATTCTGTATTTACTGTTACAAGCTATTTCTGAGACTTTGTGACTTGTCTTCTAGTATACAGACGATTAGGTGTTAGGTGTAGCAAAATGGGTTTTTGACACCAGAAGATTATTCATGATGTTACTGTGGAATGTCTCATTCAATTGTTAAATATCCAGAATGTGAGCTGGGTCCAGCACTTCTGATATATTTGCCTGCCAAACAGATTCAGAGTGTGGAGAATGAAAACTTAAATAAAGCCCCATCTGGCTGTGTTTGGGCATAATGGACTGTTTGACAGCTCTCTTCTTTTTGTTTGTGTTGGTGGATGCATGCTTGGTAACTAACTTTGAAACCCATTATTGGTACTTGCATAGCATCCTCTGGGTAACAGGGGCTTAATCCACAATTGATAGTGAGTGCAGTACCACATGCTATATGTAAATAGCTACCAGGCTGATACATACATGCATATATTTGACTTTAACTAGAGGATATTTAATACTGTTTGGATTTTGCAAGCCCAGTTTGACAAACTCATGGGATATTTGTGCAATGTTTGTGTCATGGTTAGGGACATGATTGTGCATTGGGGCTTTTCAGCTCCTTGCCCCAAGACCCCTAAGGTCATAGGTTGAAATTTTTTATTTAAATAAAGGGTTGTCCAGAATAGTGAACTATGAGACAAGAAAAAGCCAGCAAAGGAAAATATCACCTACTGTCTCTACACTGATGACACATGGTGTGTGAGTAGATCCCAAGCAATACTTTTCTATTTCTATTTCATGTTTTGTTATTTGATAGCTATAGTATAACTTTATTATGGGTAGGGTTGGAGGCATTATGATCAGAAGAAAAATGGTTGTTTAAATATTTGGTGTAAATCTCCAAATTCCAAATGAAGCGAATACTTGGTAGCTTTGTAAGTATATGTATGAAAGCTAAGGCTGTGGTAAAGATAGTCATTCTGGAAGAGTCATCAAGTCTGAATTGCTAAATTATAAAGATGTGAAGGCCTGGCGGAGGAGGGGATTTGAGGAAAACACTTTTCCACCAAGGACTATACTTTGTTTTTTTCCAAAAAAAATGGAAAAATTGAGCAGGAATATAAAATGATTTATTTTAGAATTTGAGACATGGAAACAGAGTGAGTCAGAAGGGGCCTCCCGGGCCATCTAGTCTGACTCCCAGCTCCAGCTGGCTCCAATCATGACATGCTTACCATGTGGTATTTATATATTGTTGATCAATATTTTAACATTAACTAATTTTAATTGTATTTAATTTGTATTTAAATCAAATTGTATTTAATTTAAATTTATTTTAAGTATGTCAGCTTTATGCTCAGTGCATGGAATAGCTAATTTATTTTATTTAGGATTTAGAGTAATGCTGTAACCCGTCCAAAGACAACAGTGATGGACGGCCTATACATTTAATAAATAAATAAATAAATAAAGTTATCCAGTTATCCAGCCTTTACTCCCCCAATATGATTTCAGAATACTCTAGTAGGAACATTTTCCTAGAAAAAACAGAGAATTAAAATATATAGAAATAATGAAATCATTTGGGAACATGTTGAGCTTTTTAAAACATTCTCTCTGTAAGTTTCCCAGCACAGTTATTTCTTCCATTCCTTACCAAAATTAGTGATCAAATGCATTTTTGTTCTATAAATTCTGGGCTGGTTAACTGAAGTAACTTCCAGGGTCTCCAGTGCTTTGCCCACAGAGGATTCTATTATGGGCACCCTACAAAATATTATAAACTTTTAAAATAATTTTTCCATCTCTGCATAATATAGCATCATAAGTCTTCTTTATCTTCCTAAAGCAGCTCTCCTCAGCCAGGTGACTTCCATATGTTCTGGACAACAATACCTGCTTTTCTTGACCAATGACCTTGCTGTTTGAGACTTCTAGAAGCTGTAGTCCAAAATATCTGGAGGATAATATGTTGGGGAAAGCTGCCAAAGTTATTTTAAGTCTGTAAAGGTGTATTTTTTATTTTCCCCAAATGTCTGCTTTTTTTCTCTTCTATGACTTGCAAAATTCTGGAAATTTTACATCTTTACTATAATCAGTGATTATATGACAAAGACCACTGTAAGCATATTGAAAAGTCAGTTGTTTGTTTGCTCTAGGAAGATTTTGTGAGACTGGGATGAAGTTTAAAAAATCATTTCATTGTTGAGTGGACAGTATTTTCAATAGTGTAGTCAATAAATAGCAATAACAGTTAATTAAACCATGACTTTTCATCACATGTGAATTAAGTCTAGTAGTTCAAGCTGCCAGTGTCTCTGAGAGGTTGGAAGGGACCTTGAGCAGGGTCTTCTCTGCCCTTTGCACTCTGCTCTATTGCTGCCATCCTACCTTCTCTCCAAATGTTCTACAGTCCTTTCCCATTATCCTGGTTACTCCCACTTCTTCTCTTCCTCCCAGCTTACCAGGTGGGAAATAGTTAGTTTTTTCTTTTTTAACATTTCACTTAACATAGACATACAGAATAGTGACAATAGACATACAGTACACATATGGAGTAGTTAATTATCTGCTGTTAAGGTTTCAATTATCTTTAGTTCTCCAAATATCTTTGGGCCCTTTGTGGAAACTCTGAAAAGAACTGAAGATGGTGAGTATAGTTTGATCTTTGGTAGTAGGAACTTTTCTATGTAAAGTGCCCAACTTGATGTCAAAGACGGTGGTGTGAGATGTTGCATGGTAATAGATATCTATATGCCCAGGTATGCAGCCCCATGTTGATGCTGTTACTATCAGTCCATCATCTGTTGATTGTTTTGTGATGAAGCTTCAGAGACCTGGATTTGTGTTTTAGAGCCCTGTCCTAGCAGTGTAACTAGACATGGCAACCCAAAATTCTGTAGCAATATATTAATTTTGGTACAAGAGATCAAGCTAGTTTGAAGGTATCCAAAACACAGAACTTACTGTGTACTGATGCTGGGTTGCACTTCATAAAGTTCCACAAGGTTCAGTTTTATCCCCTAAGCTTTTTAACATCTGCATGATACTGCTGGAAGAGGTCATCAGGAGGTTTGGGCTGAAATATCATCAATATCCCCATGATATGCAGCTCTGCCTCTTATTTTCATCAGACCCAGGTGTGGTGGTCTCTACTCTCAATCAGTATCGGGATTTGGTAATTGGTTGGATGAGGACCAATAAGCCCAGTCCTGATAAGATGGAAGTATTGCTGGTGAGGAAACCCCATTTCAATTGGGAGATTGTTAAACCTGTTTTGGATGGGGTTGCACTCCCCCTAAAGGGCAAGTTTTGTAGTTTGGTAATGCTCCTGGACCCCAAACTTTTCCTGGTTGCCCAGGTGGGCTTGGTTGTCAGGGGTACTTTCCATCAGCTCTGGCTGATTTACTAACTACACTTCTACTTGGATTAGGGTAATCTTGCCATGGTCTTTCATGCACTGGTAACCTCCAGACTGGAGTATTGTAATGAACTATACTTCAAGGCTTCCCTTGAAGATGGTCTGGACTCTCAAATGATCCAGAACAAGGCAGCACAGTTGTTCATGAAGACCAGTTCTTATGAGCTCATGAGGACCAGTTGTCATGAACATATAACTTATACCTGTCCTCAGCTGATCTCACAGGTTGCCTCTTCCTATCCAGGCTGAATTCAAGATTTTGACTATGACATACAAAGCTCTAAATAGTTTGCAACTACATTATTTTACGGAATGTCTTATTCCATATATTCCTGCTTATTATCTAAGATGTTCAAATGGGGCCCTTCTACAAGTTCCTTTTGTCAAGGAGGTTGAGTGGGAGGCTGCATGGAGAAGGGTCTTTTCTGTGGTGGCACCCCTGGAGATTTGCCAGGTGTCTACCTTGCTGAGTTTCAGGCGCCTGGCAAGAACATCTCTTCCGGTGCACCTATGGCACCATCTAGACTATTTCTATTGAGGGCACTGGTTTTCATCACATTAATTGTCTTATTTTTATTATGTTTATTGTGCTTTTATCCTGTTTATTTATTATGATATTTTAATTGCATTTTATCAATTTTATTGATAAAATATTTAATACATTTATTGGTAAATATTTTATTGTAATGTCTGCCCAGAGAGCATGATGATAACAGACAACTTTCAAATAAATCTAATAAATAAATAAATGCTGGTTCTGTAAGCATTGATGTAGCTCTGTTTTAATGTGTTTCCCTTCCCCGTTTTTCTGGGGAAAATGGTTAGAAATCGTATTTGTTGCAGCTCTGTCCAGCAGAGTAAGCTTTGTGGATATGTGAACATGCTTAATTCCTCTTTGCTCCCCAAGTGGCGTATAGATCAGAAGTACAAGACTAAACAAATAACTGTAATTCAGCACAATCCTACATAGATTTACTACCAAGAAGTCCCACTAGCCTGGTTTGCACAGCATGGCAGCCCACTGTGGCTTAACAACCTGGACAGATACATTAAGATGTGCTGAATACCTGTAGGCATCATTTTTGCATGATTCCCACAGCTACCCAGCTTACCATGGTTTGTGAACCCAGGTAACAGGGATTGCTGGAGGGCTTATATAACACTCAAAGGATCTGTCTTTGGATTTCATAAATGTTGTCTATCCCTCAGGTGACCCCATCTGTGTATTAGACAACCTTCACAAAAAGCAAGGGCAATCTGAATGCACACAAGCACAGTGCAAAAATGGTGCCTGCAAACATCCAGCGCAATAGAATGTCCCCTGCAGATAAATTAACCCCTGGTGAGGTGACATGTTATATGAGGTAGGTTACCATGTTTACTGTGTTTATTCCTGTGTATGTATATGCAGGGCTACAGGCTTAGCATCTGAGCTAGGGGTTTACTTTGAGATCTAGTAGCATGCTCACCTTATACTATCATTTTCTGTTGTTATCAAATAAAGATCTCCATAAGCCATGATTTCTTTGGTTTGCTAGAACAAAACCTGTTGCTATTTTTTAGTTTACCAAGCCATTCCACATCATCTGGATATGAGGCCTTGCAAAGATCGTTTATGGCTTCCTTTTTGGCATTCCCAGTCAGCATAGCCTTAAAGGGCCTGTATAGAGAATGTAATATAGCTGGTCCAGAGCTCTTTGACAGAATCTAAGTGCCTCATTAATTCCTGTATGCTAGAACAAGATAAAAAATGTCATCAAGCTGCTATCAGATGTCTGATATAAACTGCTGCAAGCTGGAGTGCCATTAGTTTAAATTCTCAATCAAATGCCTTCCTTGAGCTTAAGGAGCAGTGATTAAATGTAGAGGGTCCCCTGAGAGTACTACAGCTGTCATGGGGTTTGGGGAGGATTCCCTCCCTTACCAACAGGAGAATCTTGAGCCAGTGGTCCCAGTGGGTTGGGCCCTCTTCAAACCTGCACGTGCCTGTCCCAGCTGTTCTGCTTTGCCTAATGAATTTCTTTACAGGGAGAAACTGGGTATTGTCATCACAGGCTGCCTTCCCTGGGGACTCTTGCCAGCCTCAGTAATGACTAATGTTAGTGATAGTAATTGAAGTATGATGGCTCTCTGGGGACTCACACCATGCTTGATGGTATCAGACACTTGTGGCTGGTTCAAGCCTATAAATGGCTCAGAGTGATTTTTAATTGCTCTACTTGTATAACTATACTTCCAATATATTCCCCACATGGATGTATGGATATATATAAGTGTGCCTGTGGTGGTTTAGTGGATTTTTCTCCATACTATCTTGACTATACTTGGAGCTTGCCCTGAAAGGACTATAATACTCTGATATCCTTGCACCCTTGCTACATATTTTGTCTTCTACTGCCTGAGAGTATGTGCCTACAAAATCCGTTTGATCTCTAGTGGGAGAAGAAAGCCCATGTTTGTTCATTGTCATAGACATTTTAGAATAGGGAGTGGACTATTTAAACCTGAATATTAAAAAGAAAGTGTTTCATCCACGTCAGATTGTATTTGGAAAATACTAGTTTCCATGGATTGGTCCCAAAGTGGTGGTTAGGTTCTATTACAAAGTCTAATCACTTTTCATGTTAACTTTCTGGTTCAGAATTGGCAGACTTTTTTTTTTTTACAAATGTAGTAAGCTATGGAATCATGAGATGGTGAAATATGGTATAATATCCTTTGTAAATGCTTGGCTTCCATAATCTTCTTTGCTTCTCATCATATTCTGTGGTAAAATGCAGTGAAATGTAAAGCAAGATTATAGAAATATATCATTTTATCTTATTGCATTTTGTTGATTTAAAAGTTAACTGACCAAAAGATTTGGCTATTTGGGTGTTAAAGGAACACTATGAATTATGGTGACCAGGAAAAACAACAACACATTACTGTGTTTTTATAAAGTTAAGGGGAAGTTGACAAGACACATATGAATTGCTAAGCAATTAATAAGGTAACTCAAATTAACAGTTCAGCTAATGAACTAACTGTTATACTGGCTCTCCAGAGATACAAAGACTCTCATTATGTACCATTCCCAAACATCTGCATTCCTGAAAAATCTGTTACTGGGCACTTTTTATACTTTTTATATTTTAATAAAGACCTGCAGTGAATAACCTGCTAGACATTTTGCAGGCAGGCACCCATAGTCATGTCATGGATGCCATAGTTCTGATGGAATCTGAGATGGATGGAGCTACTGCAGCATCTAGTGATATGATGAATGATGTTCAGCTTCTGAAGCCTGAAGGGATAGGCAAACTGTTTGGAAAACTGAGACCTACTACTAACTTTTTAGTTTCTAGATACTCCAACTTGTGAGAGCTACCAGAACTGACCTAAGTAGCTTCAAGATGGTCAGTGCTGGCAAGTGACGGCAAGGTTCCTATAGCTTTGAAAATTTTTGAAAAAGTTTGTATCCCGTGGCTTTGGTAACTGCTACTTTATGTCTGATATGCCATTCTTGAGTAAGCTGCTGGAGTGATTGGTATCCTCACAATTCCAAGCAGTGTTAGATGATACTGATTTATTTAAATCTGTTGCAAACAGTTTTCAGACCTGACTATTGGGTAGAAACTGCCTTGGTCAACCTAGTTGATAACCCATGGAATGGATAAGGGGAGTACAACCCCATTGGTTCTTCTGGACCTCTCAGTAGCTTTTGTATGATCATGGTGTCCCTTCTGGATTATTTGTCTGGGGTGAGTTAGGAGACACAGTGTAGGAGTGGTCTCTGAAGGGGCTGCTGAAGGACCTTTGCTCCACTCCATGATCATTAGAGGGCTATGGAGGGCTGCAAGGTTCCATCTTGTTCCCAGTCATATTTAACATCTACATAAAACTACTGAGATAAGTGATCTGGATGTTTGGGTTGTAGTGTCATCAGTATGCAGATGATACTCAACCCTACCTTCAATACATTTTGGGAAAGTGTTGAAACTGTTCAACCAATGTCTGAAAGCTATTTTAAGATGGATGAGGGTGAATGAGCTGAAGCTTAATCCAGACAAAATGGAGATGTTATGGGCCGGGAAACCAACTACTCCAGATGGAGGCATTCAATTGGTCTTAGGTGCAGTTGCACTTCCCTCAGAAGACCTAACATGTAGTCTGCAAGTCTTGCTAGATTCTGTATTAGGAAATGCTTAGAGGGCACTAGTATTCAGAAGTGCATTTTACCTTATTAGGCTGGTGCAGCAGCTGCAGCTCAACTGGGAGAGAACAGACTTTGTTTTAGTTACCCATGCACTAGTGACATCTAGGCTAGACTACTGTAAAGTGATGTGTGTTGATGGGGTCAACAGAAGATGAAAGAAAAGCCTAGAACAATGCTTCTAGGAGGTGAGACTCTCACTAGGCTGATCTCCTGGCAAGGGGTCATTTAGGGCAGAATGGTCAAAACTAGGACACCATGCATACACCTTCTGCAGAAGTAATGGTCACATCAGAAAAAGAGAATTGGTATCTCTAATGGTGATGGGAGCAGAAAAACTCCTGAAGGTAGCTACTGGACAGTAGTGGTAGTGGAAGCCAACACTGGCAGAGAATGTTTCACAGATTGTGAATGTGACAGTCAGGCTAACTGTGGTTAGTATTGCACAAAAGAAGGCAGTGGCAAAGCACTTCAGAATATTTCTGACCTTGAGAACCCTGTGATGAAATGAGATATAATCCTGGAAGTTGAGACTTCCAGGTTGGAAGACACTCAACAAGTTACTGGGAAAGAACAAAGGACAAGTGCGAATAATGGTGCAACTTGATGCAAGCTGCCTGGTGCAAGTTGCTAATGGTGCAACTTGCTCAAAGCCAAAAGGAACTTTAGTGGCTGACATGCACAGAAGCAAAAGGAAAGTCCAGTACATACAATTGGAACACAAAAAGTTCCAAACTGGAAACAGTAAAGCAAGTAATGGAATGGTTGAACATCGCAGTACTTGGTGAGAGCAAAATAATGTACGCTGGATGTTCTAAGTCAAACAGTGTTTTACTCTGGAAATGACAAACTCACAAGAAATGAAGTAGATCTAATACTGTGGCAAGATGTAGCACAGGCAATGAGGAGCTATACTGCAAAGTCTGACTGCATCATATCAAGCAGAATTTATGGAAAACCTATCAACATAAGCATCATTCAAGTCTTCACTTCAACAGCAGATGGTGAAGAAGAAATCAAACATTTATGCAGGTGTTCAAAAGAAAATTGATAACACTGCAGAACAACACATGCTGATAATCATAGGTGATGGAATGCAAAAGTAGGAAAGAAGAAGCAGAATCCAATACTGTGGGAGAATTTGGCCTAGGGATCTGAAATGAAGCAGAAAAATAACTTATAGAATTCTCTGAAACCAATTATCTGTTCATTGCAAATAACGTACTTCAAGGAACCAATCAGATGATTATATACATGGATATCAGTAGATGGACAATGCAGAAATCAAATAGACAATGCAATTGGAAGTAGGCAATGGAGAAACTTTATTCTTGCTGCCAAAACTAGACAAGGGGCAGATTGTGATAGTGACCATGAATTATCAATATAAGAATCAGAATAAAATGGAAAAGATCACTAACAGACTCATAGTACCAAAATACATATTAAATACCATTCCTGAGGAATTTAAAGTCCACATAAAGAAAAATTGTGCATTACTGGACTCAATTGACAATGAACTAGAAGAAATGTAGACTGAATCCAGAGATATTCCTAGGGAACAATACAAAAGAACAATTTCTGTAGCAGAAAGAAAAAGCCTAGATGAATGACAGTCAGCTTGTTCCTTGTCTTGGATGGATGGCAGAAGAAACATTCATGATTGCTAAGGACAGGCAAGAAGCAAAAGTCAAAGGTGACAGAAATAGGGTCAGAAGCTTTTTGGTGACTATCAGTAGAGACAAAAGGCATCATTACAATGACCAGTGCAAAGAAATAGAAGGGAACAACAAAACTGATGGGGAAAGGATCTCTTTCAGAAGATCCAAGGAATCAAAGGGAAATTCAAACCTGGCTTAGGAATGCTGAAAGAGCAACAGAATAAGATACTATCTCATCAGGACAGAAAGTAGAGAAATTTGAAACAATATTTGAAAGACCCATACACAAGAGATAAAAAGATGACACACTCCTTTGAAGGAGAATCCTGTGAGGAAGAAACTGCAGTATTAGTAAGTGGAGTGAGAGCTGTTCTCAAAGCACTTGGGAAGAATAAAGCACCTGGAGTACTATCCCATGCGGTAGAGACTGAATTGGTCCTAGTCCTAACAAGAACATGCCAACCAATATGGAAAGTAAAACAATGGCCCCACAGTCCTGAAATATTTGGTATAAATTCCAATCCCCAAGAGAAAGGAGATGCAAAGGAATGCAAAGCCTATAGAACTATTGCACCAATTTCCCATGCAAGCAAAGTGATGCTCAAGGACAAATAAAGAATTTTATCATATATGGAGCAAGAAATGTCTGACATTCAGGCTGGATTCCGAAAAGGAGGATGGACTTGAGATCATGTTGCCAATACATATTGGCTACTGGAATGCACCAAAGAATTTCAGAAGATGATCATTCTATGCTTTATAGACTACAGCAGAGTCTTTGACTGTGCAGAACATGAGAAGTTAGGCATGGTACTGAAAGAAATGGATGTGCCTTGACATATGACCATCCTGATGCATAACCTGTATCGTGGATAAGAAGCTACTGTTAGAACAGCATATAGAGAAACAGAATAAATGAAGGTTTCCTATAGGAAAGGCATCTGACAAGGGTGCATTTTATTTCCCTTTCTGTTCAATCTGTATGGAAAAGATACCATAAGGAAAGCTGGATTAGGATCAGAAGAAGGAGTGAAAATTGGTGAAAGATAAATCAATAATTTAAGATATGTAGATGATGCCATCTCACTGGCAGAAATCAGCAATACATTAACATTACTCCTTCTAAAAATGAAAGAAGAAAGCAGGACTGCAATGTAGAAATTTGAAGACTGACATGGAAGGTCAGCAATAAAAGAACTAGTAAAGATCAAGTGTAAGGATGTTTCACTGGAGATAATGGCCAAGATCTTCCACGCTATTTTATTTTCAGTCCCTGTGTATGGGTGTGAATGCTGGACAGTGAAGAATGCTGGCAGAAAGAAAATGGACTTAATCAAAACATGGTGTTAGAGGAAAGCTTTATGAATTCTCTGGAGCAAGAGAAAGATGAACAAGTGAGTCTTAGATCAGTTCAAGCCAGAACTTCCCCTGGAAGCAGAAATTGAGGCTGTTGTACTTTAGGCACGGGATGTAGGTGGCACAGTGGTTTAAACCACTGTGCTGCTGGTCTGGTTGATCAAAAGGTCACCGGTTCGAATCTGCACAAAGGGGTGAGTTTCCGTTGCTCCATCCCAGCTCCTGTCAACCTTGCAGTTCAAAAGCATGCAAACGCAAGTAGATAAAAAGGTACCACTTTGATGGGAGGGTAACAGTGTTCCGTGCACCTCGGTGTTTAGTCATGCCGGCCACATGACCACGGAGACTGTCTGCAGACAAACACTGGCTCTTTCGGCTAGGAAATGGAGATGAGCACCGCCCCTTAGAGTCAGACATGACTGGACTTTAATGTCAAGGGGAAACCTTTACCTTTACTTTAGGCCCATCATGAGAAGGCAGAAATTGCTGGTGAAAACAATGTTAGCGGAAATTGAAGGTGAAAGAGGAAAGCCAACTCTGAGATGGACTGATTCCACAAAGGAAACTTCAGCCTTCGGTTTACAAGAGTTGAGCAGGGCTGTCAAAGATAGGACATTTTGGAGGGCATTCATTCATAAGGTTGCCATAAGTCAGATGAATCGACAGCATGCAGCAGCAACAGAACTATGTAAGGTAGGTTAGCCTTACTGATATTGGATGATGACCTCAGGCCAGTCACTATCACAGCTGTGTAAGGATTTGAATGCAGTTCTCCCTATTCCTAGTCTAATATTCTGTTTCACGCTGCTCCCTTTTCTTTTCATGGAATACCATCTACTTTGACCTAATTCAGATGTAAGGACAAACTTGTGGTATGATCATCACATTCATAAACTACAGCAAGCCTTGAGTGCTCTCACTCCCTTTTATCTGTTTGAAAGCTAAGCTGTAACTCTTCAAATCACAACTTTAACACCCATACAAGAAATGGTCATTTGTATAACCAAAGAAAGTTTGATATCCTGATTTGCTAACCATGATTTATACAAGCGACACTTTCCCCTAGTTGGAAAAAAGAGGGAAGGTGCTGTTTCTTTGGACTTGCAGTTAGAAACATTAAATCTTATTTCTTTTGGGAGGAAGGTAGAATAAAAACCTGAGGCTCTCTCTCCTGAGGCTTATTGCATGCAAATAAGCCTGCTTTGGTCTTTAATTCATTGTCTGTCCATCTGTCCCCTCAAAAAAATACACAAAATAGGCTCAAATCCTGCTTCTCTACCTCCAGTGCGAGAGGAAAAGTTTTCTTCCAGCAAAGTTATCGAACTGAGGATTTAGACAGACAAACTGAAGCTTCTATGTGGGATACAGTGCTTGGGTCAGCAGGGATTCGGCCACATTTGTGTGGTCCTTGGGCCAAATCTGGCTAGCTGTCCCAGTACAATTTTAGAGGCAACATCATGGAGTTGTATGGGAGTACTGAATCTGTGTTGCTATTAAGAACTGGGTGATTGTCAAGGGATTGAGTCAGTAAATGTACAGGCCCAGCTGGGACATAGGAAGATGGGAAAGTGAGACCATTGGCCAATCAAGCCCTTTATTATCGACACAGACAGTAGCTTTCCAGGATTTCAGGTAGGGGTTTTTTTCTTACCACTACTTGGAGAAGCTGGGGATTGAACCTAGGGATCTCATGCTTACAGAACATGTGGTTTTCTACTGAGCTAAGGCTTTTGAATTACGCTTCCTTGGCCTATCCCTTTTATACCCTTGGCAGGTCAAAATGGTTGATATTATCATAAATATTTTAAGTATCTTATCAAACATGTGTACGTGACTTATACTATTGGCAGAATGTAGGATTATGTGACTCAGTATCCTTTTTTAATTGATATTTTAAGGCTGTGGAGAAGCTTGCTACTTACCATGGCCAATTTCATATGCTAGTTCCTATTGGTATTTGCCTCTGAATATAGTCAGCTTCAAAGATACAAATGCCCTGTGCTTAAATATTTCTGAAAAAGCCTATTTTAGCAGATGTGTTCTTTTTTCTTTTTTTAATACAGCTCCGAGCTGTCTGTCTTTTTGTACAAAGATAAATTCCCAGTATTACAGCCACCAAAATTGAATTCTTAACTGAAGTAAGGTAGATAAAGCATACAGTTAGAAACAGTTGGTATAACCTAACAATAGTTTATTTATTTATTAGATTTATATCTTGCTTTGTCCTTAAACTCAAAGTGGCTTATAGCATTTTCTTCCTCCAGCTCTCAATCTTATCCCCATAACAACTCTGTGAGGTAGACTGGGCTGAAAATCTGTGACTGGGCTAAAGTCACTCAGCTGGATTCATGGCTAAGTGGGGGCTAGACTCCACATCATCTGAGTCCCAGTCCCACACTCTTAACCTCTTCACCACACTGGCTCCCAGGTGAGTGTTTTTAGTTGAGCAAGTTGCTAAGAACACTGATTCTTGTGCAAGCGTCTTATTAATTAGGTGCATGTAGAAACCTTACTGATATCACAGCAACCCACTTCCATGTGGCCACTCCAATCTCTGTCCTTTCCTGCCCTTCAAAATGCCCCCCTTACACTTCTCATATATTGCTTTCCCATATTTGACCAACAACTGGATCAGTGCTTTCTGCCCAGCTGAAAAGGTGGTAAGAGATGTGATTCCCAGCTCTGAAGTAGGAGTGCTGTCTCTAACTGTGCAGCTGGGAAACTGCACTATCTTATAGCTTCTCAAACAATGACTGGGTTCACATAATACATTAACCCATGGTGGTTTATAAACCACAGACGTTTAGTGTGTTGTCTGAACCCAGAACACATTCTGCAGTGTTGTTTCATTATGATAACAAGAATAAATGCTGCATTTGAGGAATGTCACTGAAGGAGTGCCTTCTTCCCTATATGCCCTCCCGCCCTTTGAGATTTGAGGTGGAGGTCCTGCTCTGGGAGCCCTCCCTGAAGGAGATTAGGAGGGTGGCTACCCGGAGGAGGGCCTTTTCTGCAGTGGCACCCTAATTATGGAATGTGCTCCCCAGAAAGGTTTACCTGGCCCCAACACTATATTCTTTTTGGCATCAGGCAAAACCCTTTTTATTTTCCCATCATTTTGATGTTTAGATTATTTTAACTGGGGTTTTATTATCTTAGTTGGATGCTGTGTTGCTTTGTTTATCTTATTTGTTTTCATTGTAAGCCATCCTGAGACGCTAGTGGTGGACGGGTTAGAAAAGCTTTTAATCAATAAATAATAATAACTGTTTCCTTCCACTGTTAAATGACCTGTATTTCCTATAGTGCTATATGTCCTAGGTAGCCATGTTTTCATTAGCTAGGTCTCATCTGAGCTTCCACTATTCTTGTTTTGTTTATATGTCCATATTCTCATCTGCTCCAACCCTTCTTACTCTAAAACAACTGAAAACATCTATATAAAAAATTCTTTAAACCATTTTAAATGTGCATAGGTCGTATTGCCTCAGTAAATATTCAGATTAAATGTGACCATTATAATTAGTTTTATACAACCATGTTTTCCCAGTATTTTGCTTTAGTTTAACAAAATTGATTTTTAAAATTGATTTTTGTTAAACCGGTGCACTGTTTATACAAATAAGACCTTAATGTGGTAGCCTCAGACTTGGTTGTTTTAAGCAGTGTGCCTGTCTTGAATAACTTTTGACGCTGTATTCAGTTAATGTACTTCTGAAAGTTAGTGTTTTGAAATGGTTCCACTTAGCTTTCACTTAACCTGCTAGGATTCTCATGGCAAATGTAGAAAATTAGGATTGGAAATAGTGTGCATCAATTATTACCTGTTGAAGAGTGATCTGTAAAAGTGCAAATGCTTGTTGGCCTTTATTATAGTTTACAATGTTTATCAGCTCAAAGGCTCCTTGAGTGGTTTACAAAATTAAAAGTTTATAGGACCAAGTTTTTTTGACATCAGTAACCATCTTTTGAAATTGAGGAACTTTTGCAAAACAAAGCACATCCAACAACAGAACTGTAAACATATTCAAAGTTATTTGAAATCTTGAATCTCCTACTTTAACAAAACATGAAAAATTAGTTATCCATTATAAAATTATTTTATTGGTGTTTGTGAAGGGAGTTTAGCATCTCAGACTGTTTTCTGAGCCAGATGGTGGTGGGGGAGCCCTTTTTAAACCCTTCTCTACAGAAGACTGCATTATTTAGTTAGAATGGAGGCAATATACACACACCTTGCCCAAGAGAAATTTAGCGCTGGCTAATGGCAATATAAGCACAGTGGTAGAACGGAATTGCCCTTTGTTTAAGTGGCCAAGAATCTAATGTCTGGGAGAAAGCTTGATGTACCTACCTGGAAATAAATATTTGATTGATTTCAGAATGACTGCAGTTTAACAGAAAAAATAGATTTTTGTATTGGTATTGCATTCCCAAAATGCTAGTGCAATGCAAAAACTATTTGGGTACATTGTAACTCACAATGGTAACAGAAAAGAAACAAAAAAAGCCTCAGAATTAATGAATTAATTACATTTGTACCAGGCTTTCTTCCTCTTACAAGGAACGCAAGGGCTACTCACAAGGTTCTTTTCTGCATTTTATCCTCACAACAACAGCCCTGTGAAGTAGGTTTGGCTGATTCTCTGTGACTGCCCATAGTCACCCAGTGAATTTCGTGGCTTAGTGCAGAGTAGAACTCAGTACTCCGAAGCCCTAGCCCAGCGCACTAACCATCACGCCACACTGGATGCATAATAAGTAATGGAAGGGGTTCACTGTACCCAATAGCTGAATAGGATGTCTCTTATCAAAAGAAAATTACAAGTTTAAAAAAATCAGTATGGCTGATTTGCATTATGCAAATGTTAACTCTTGTTTCAAGAGAGAGCTTACTGAGTACAATTAATCCCATAAGGTAAAATTTACTCCCAAGATGCAAAGAATCCCTGCAGTCCTTTGTAATTTGTGTACAGACCTTTTTTTTTAAAGAAATGGGGAAAATCTAATTTGATGCTCTTAAAGTGGTTTTACTGCTTATAAAAATGGAGTGAATAATACTGGCAGAATACTAAGGTATTCTTCACCTCCTTCAGAGAAATTGGTAGGTTAGAATGGTCTCTAGTTAGCTGAAAAATGTGGTAGTTTCACTTTTCCATTCATTTCAGTAGGAGCAAATAAACCATGCCCTATGTTGCTTTGCTTAAGTTAAGCATAACTTTTCTAAAAAAAAATTGAAAGTGGTGGTAGGCTTTATTGTTAACCTTGATATCTCTAACAATATCAAGGCTAACAATGAAGAATTCCTTAAATATATCAAAAGAAAGAAGGAAACAGTTGGGCCATTGGATGATAATGGAATTAAAGGAGCACTAATGGGGGATAGGGAGATTGCAAGAACCTGAATGAATTCTTTTTGTCAGTCTTTACAGTAGAGGATGAGGAGGAGATACTTGTCCTGAGTTACGTATTCTGAAAGTGAGTCTGAGAAATGAAGGCAGTTAATGATGAAATTCTCAACCTTATTGACAAATTGAAAGTCACCAAGTTCACGGAGTCCAGATGGTATCCACCCTAGAGTTGTCAAAGAACTCAAATATGCTTGTTGTAAACTGTCCCAAGATGCCAGTAGATGGACAGTCTATAAAAGAGTTAAACAAACATACAAATAAATATGAAATTGCTGAGCTTCTTACCCATGTTTCTACAATCAGCCCTTGTACCAGAGGATTGGAGAATGACCAATGTAATACGAATTTTTAAAAAGGGATCTGGTGGGATTTGAGAAGTTGCAGGGCAGTTAGTTTAATATCTCTTCTGAAAAACTGCTTGAAAGCATTATTAAGGAGAATCAGTAAGCACATAGAAGGGAAAGCCCTGCTCACAAGGAAAACTCATGTCTCACTAATCTGAGGGTATCAATAAGCACATTAATAGAGGTGATTCAGTATACTTATTTAGTTGGACTTCCAGAAGACTTTTGACTAAGTCCTTCACCGTAGGCTCCTGGGCAAATAAAGCAGTCACAGAACTAAAGTGGGGAGGGGGGAGGGTCTCTTATGGATCACTAACTGATTTAAGGACAGAAGACAGAGAGTGAGAATATATGGCAACTTTTCCCAGTGAAGATTTGTAACCAGGTGGAGTCCCACATGGTTCCATTTGCTTTTTAATTTCTGGAATTAGGAGCAAGTATTGAAGTGATAAAATTTGCTGCTGACACTAAAGTTTTTATGGTGGTTAAAACCAGAAGGGATTGTGAAGAACTCCAAATGGATCTCTCCAAGCTGAAAGAATGAGCATCAAAATGGCAAATACAGTTCAGTGTAAGGAAGTGTAGAGTAATGCATGTTGGGGCAAAAAATCCCAACTTCAAGTATATGCTGATGGGATTTGAACTAGCAGTGACTAAGCAGAAGGAGACAGCTCAATGAAAATGTTGGGTCAGTACGTACGTAGCTGCTGTGAAAAAGACAAACTGTGTGAAGCATAATTAGGAATGAATAGAAAATGTTGTTGTTAGTCGCGAAGTCATGTCCCACCCATCGCAACCCCATGGACAACATTCCTCCAGGCCTTCCTGTCCTCCACCATCCCCCGGAGTCCACTTAAGCTCACGCCGACTGCTTCAGTGACTCCATCCAGCCACCTCATCCTCTGCTGTCCCCTTCTTTTTTGCCATCTATTGTTCCCAGCATTAGGCTCTTCTCCAGGGAGTCCTTCCTTCTCATTAGGTAGCCAAAGTATTTGAGTTTCATCTTCACTATCTGTCCTTCTAAAGAGCAGTCAGGGTCGATCTCCTCTAGGACTGACTGGTTTGATCTCCTTGTGGTCCAAGGGACTCGCAGGAGTCTCCTCCAGCACCACAATTCAAAGGCCTCAGTTCTTCGGCGCTCAGCCTTCCTTATGGTCCAACTGGCAGAGCCATACATTGCAACTGGGAAAACAATAGCCTTGACTATACGGCACTTTTGTCAGCAGGGTAATGTCTCTGCTTCTTAGTATGCTGTCTAGATTGTCAAAATCTTACTTACCTTATACACATCTTAGGTGTGACCACACTTGCAATATTGTGTTCAGTTCTGGTTGCCTTACCTAAAAAAGGACATTACTGAGTTAAAAAAAGTACAGAGAAGAGCAGCAAAACTGATCAGGGGACTGGGGCAGCTTCCATACGAAGAGCAGCAGTAACAACCGAGACTTTTCAAGTGAGTAAGAGGGGAGATGATCGAGGTGTTTAAAAAAATGCGCAATGTGGAGAAAGTGGAGAGGGATACATTTTTCTTCCTCTCCCATAACACTCAAACCTGGGATGAAGCCGATTGGTGAGAGGTTTAAGACAGATAAAAAGAAGTACTTCCTCACACAACATATACTTCAGTTGCCTTGGAGATTGGGCAGAAGGAGGCTTGCTCCCATCTTGCTTGTGGGATCCTGTGGGGAGCTAGTTTACCACTTGTGTATATCAAGTACTGGACTAGATGGCTCTTTGGTCTGATTCACCATGGCTTTTCTTATGAACCACATGCTCCATGGACTGCTCCATGGTTCTTACAAGAAAGAAAATGTAACAGGACAACTAACCCCATAACTGTTGAGTACACTGATTATAGAAGTGACTCAAGTTTGCATGAAGAAGTTTTACAGATATTTCAAAACAGCTGTTAAGATTCCACAGGAACCCCATTCTCATGGGAGGGTTGATACTGCTTTGGTAAAATTACATGCAATGAATGAAGTTTAATTAAGTTCTTTCCTTAGAATACACTACTGGATCTATATGGCAACAATAATGATAATACAGCATTTACCAACTGTATACAGTTCTTCTGGTTCAGTATTTAGAGATATACTAATAAATGAGTGCATATATATGGGTTTTCTGCTTTTGCACGGGAGCTTTTATGCTCCTTGCACATATTAATGACAACTAAACAAAAGGTCCCTTCTGCACCAAGATCAAGGGGTTCTCTAGAGTGGCACCCTGTGAAGCACAATGGGCTATTACTGAAAGGAAGACTTCCCTGCCCTATTGTGAAAGAGTGGAATTATTTTCTGTTCATAAATGAGGAGAAGAATTCAGCTAATAGTGGGGCAGGGTTACCCGAGGTGGGCAAGTTTTAGAAGTGATAATTTCTCAGCTAATACACGACCTCGGATGATTCTCAAAACCCTACTGTGTGCAAATAAGGCCAGATAAAGGCTTTGTTTTCTAAACTATTTGTTTCTTTTAGGTTGAAGTTAAAGCAATTCAGTGTGGGTTGTGGTATATGATCTTAGCTACAAAATGCAACATGATTTCATGCGCTTTAAAAATGAATGAGACTTGTACAATATCTTTAAAATGTTTGTACATTCATAAACTCCATTTTAAAAAGTATCTGCAATGTATTTCTGTGCTTTGTTTTTTAGTTTTATTTAAAGTTTATCCTTTAAAGTATCTCTTCATTCTTAGGATTGAACTGAGTGTCTTAATTCAATTTAGGGAGCAATTGCTAGACAATCCATGTGCAAGGTACTCGGGCTTATAATTCTAATAAGTGTAATAATGCCTGGATAGTGATGAGCCGTCTAATGAATCCTGTGGATGCAGGTTCCTTAGCCTTTAATCCATTGACTATGCTGAGGGTCGCTGTTACAGTGCATTTCTCAGGATGAACCACATGCTCCATGGACTGCCTGCTGCTTCCCTGTTAGAATTCAGCATGCCATACCCTTAACACCCTGTCTCCTGAATGGAATTCAAAAAGACACTTAGATTTCCATAAATAAATTAGGAATTCAGTGGCTTCTTCCGGCTAATCAGGACAGGCTGATAAACCTTGCTAGCTGTTTAATAAATGAATTGTGACTGATTACCTATTAATATGGACGCCTCAGGAATTCACCCAGGGGGAAGCAGAGCAGTGAAATAGAGAGGGGCATGGCCTCCTGGGAAATCAGGGCTTCATGTTTGCAGCTTAAATATCTCTGTGAAGTATCAATAAGGAGGTAATTGAATTTTGAACACAAACATGAGCGCCGGATGGATGAAGAGAAGGGGGGCTTGGATCGTCTCTTCTAGGCCCCTTCATTCTTCCCTCCTCTTTTCCTTGGAGACCACTCTAGTGAAGATAGATGCTAAATCCATTAAATAAAGATTAGACTTTGTCGTGGTAGAAAATGGTAGCTTAGCTAGATCCCTGGGCAAATTGGGACCTTTAGCAATACAGAAAATTAAAATATACATTTTTAACAAGTGTGCTATCAACACGCTAATAATGGTTGCCTGGCTTGTGGGGTTTGCTCACCTTTCAGGTTTGCTTTTGTTTGCCTATTTTGCTTCCCTTGTTTTCTGTATTAGATTATTTATTTATTTACTTGGTTCCTTAAAGCAGTGAAACTGTAACTTGTTCAGACTAACAAGGTAGTTTTCCTAGGAAGTGTCACTGCTTTGTAGTTTATACAGGTATCTGAAATATTAGAGAGTTGTTCTGCTGTCCCTGGAATCCAACTTAAGTACTTAAACAGTAAAAGCCTAAAACATTTTCAGCATACAAAGGCTCCTATTGTTCTTAATTTAAAATAATTTTAGATTGCCTTTAAGATAAAAACTATACAAATTAGATATCATAAAAACAAAGACTATCAGTAAAAAAAACCGGAATCCCAGTTTTTGGGTTTTTTTCAGTGTAACAAGAAGTTGAATCTGACTTAAGGAGACACTCCTAGCATCTTACTTGTTCTGCAGGTTAAAAAAAAAGCAACAAGTGGTCATCTCCCCTTCTTCAGTTGCTATGATGCAAACTTCTACAGCTAAACCAGAACTGTAAGCCAAGAAGTAGACTAAACTATACACATGCACACGCCACCCTTGCAGTAGCCTTTTTCCTAGTACAATTTATAAGGGTAGTTTTAGCACTAGAACTTTAATTTTGGAATCTATTCAGTGAAATATTAGAGCAGAGATAGGCATTTTTTACACAGTCCTCTGCCGTTTTTCATGTTGTACATTTATCTCTCAGGCTAAGCCCAAGCCTTCCTTGCTCAAGTTGAGAGGAAGCGGCCTCCTCTCCATTTGGCTAGAGAGCCAAGAGCACCTTGAAAGGATCTGTCAGATCCCTGCTTTCAAAAAGGGAAGGGAGTGGCTTCCTCCCCACCATGGAGAGAAGATTGCTGATTAGTGATGGGAAGGT
The DNA here is from genome assembly GCF_004798865.1 of Varanus komodoensis. Taxonomy (NCBI): domain Eukaryota; kingdom Metazoa; phylum Chordata; class Lepidosauria; order Squamata; family Varanidae; genus Varanus; species Varanus komodoensis. Next base: position 34,465,854 of record NW_025335761.1, read on the forward strand.
TTAACTGTTCCTTCCCCTTGATTATGTTGAAGATCCCCTACCCACACTGCCATTCAGAGTAGGAAAACAGCACAGATTAGTACAGATAGTGACTGGGTTATGAACATGTGGATTACAAAGAACCCATACTTAACAATTGCACAAACTGCCATAAACCTATATTAATATTTCTAGGGAAAAGACATGACTATCTCTAGGGAACTATACAACACATTTGGCAGCGCGTCATCAGTGGCTGCGTAGTTCCCTAGAGATAGTCATGGCTTTTCATGGCTTTTCGTTCCCTGGTGTCTGCTCAGGTGTACCCAAGCCAATGTGTTTCGGGTTATGTGTAGGGCCTCAAGGATGGAGCAGAACCCACAGCAAAACAGTTTCTTTGAAGGCAGAAGCAGAGGTAACCAGATGACTTCTCCTTTCTCCTCTGTTGCTATCGTTGGTTGTTGTTTTAAAGCTTGAAATCTTGTTTTTATTCGTAACTTCCTAATCCATGAGGTAACATTCAGCCTAATATTAACTGATGATAATGGAGATGGACCTGGTCCTGAAGAGTCAGGGTTTGATTGTGTGCTGTGGGGGTGGGGAGGAAGGTTATCGCTGGAGTTGCTTTCTTGAAGTAGTCATCAAGGGTTGTTTGTACAGCCATTTTCTTTTTCTCATCATAAATGGCTTTGTAGCAGCTGAGGTCCTGGTTATAAGGGCAAATTGCCAGGAGAGAGAAGAGAGAAAGAGAACCTGTTTGAGCAGAATTTGGCAAGCTTGATCCCCTCCAAAATGGCTAGCAGGCCTGCAAATATTACTCAATTCTATAAGCACACTCGCACGCTCGTTCTGATTTTCTCTATTGTCTTTTAGGCTTGGCTTTGTTTGGAACTGTGGCATTTTATTATTCTTTTGGTTTATTGTAAATTAGCTGAGCAACTCAGAAATATATGCAGAACATGAACAAACAAAAAGAACAAACAACATATAGTACTGCTCAAACTGCTTCATATTCATGATCTTGTTATAATCTGTGAATGAATGATAGTAACCTAGCTTGACTCTAGGTGTTAAGAGTTTTCTAAAGAGTTTCCTTTTCTTTTATTTGGTTTTTACAATAGTATATACCTACACAGATACATACATACAGATTTTCTCTTTTCAGTACCTGTAGTTACTTTATTATTGTTGTATTATTATCGGTATTACAATGCTGTATTGTAATAATAAGATGTTTTGTATTTAAGATGTTTTAGTGAATATGGAAGTGTTTAAGTGTTTTATATGCATAGAAAGGTCAAATGTATACATATTTGACTTACTCATATGACCCAACTTACATACAAATTCAACTTAAGTATGTTCTCAGGAACAGAACTCGTTCTTAACCTGAGGACTACCTGTACAGATAGTTCAGAAACTCTTCCCTCCCCTTGTAAACCTGCATCTGACTTTTCAGAAAAACCTTTTACAGTAAGGCATATTTGTTCCTTAATTCAGTGAAATGGTTGCTTAATCAATGTGAATTGCTGCTGTTACTCAGTAGGTGGTCCCACTGCATAGCGAGAACTCTTGGGGGAAGGCCATTCTGCCCACACTGTTTATGATGGCTATAATCTAGGTGTTGCAGTTGTTGTGTTACTAGCATTTAATTCAACAAATGAGTGCCCTGTTTAATAATTACATTGGGATTTAGCTTTTATGGCTATTACAGTTCTCAGGGCTGATTTGATTAACAAGTAATCATCTCAAAACTTTGGCATTTTTGTCAGTGCATGTTGTTTAGTACAGCAAAGTGGCCTCCCAGAAGCATAGTGGGATGTATATTTTACTTATCAAATGTCATTTCCAAATTTTATCTACACCTTTCAGCTTAAAGCTCATTATATATCCTCCAATCTTGCCATCTACTTGTTCCATCCCCTTCAGCTTCTTCTTTATCCTCCAGACTGCCCCCTCCCACTATTTGGTTGCAAATCATATGTGGAAGGTTAGGGATTTTGAAACTACATCTACTTTCCAAGGATGATAGAAAAGAACACATTATTTGATTCTGAAATTGGCATATGCCCCCCCATTGGTAGAATATCATTTCTCCAAGGACTTTGAGTACATAATCTTTGAAAACGTTGTCCCATATGTAGTTGTTACAATACTATGCTGTACAGTCCACACAAAAATGGACTTTTTCTTACAGCAGCATATTATATTGCTGTGGAGAAGAACCATTTAAGCAACCTTGGGTTCTTTGCAAGAATACAATGTATTTGTTTCATTGTAATACAACCAAATTATGTTATGGCTTTGGTATTATACAAACATGTAATTTATGTTTGCCCCACTTCTTTTATTCTTAAATCCCACAAAATGTGCATAAGAATCCTATGAATGAACTCTATAGTACAAATATTAGGATGAAATACAAAATTGATAGGGAAGATTTTCAGATGCAAGACTGTGAGACTATGAAAACTGTAGAAGAAGTTCCTGAAAAGTAGGGTAGTTTAGAGAATGAATACTAAAGTACATGACCTTGTATGAAATATTGAGATTGCACAGGGCATTTGGATGGGCAACAAGGAAATTCGCAACCTCTCAACTTAAAAAGGTACACCCCCAAGTAACATGGTGTGCCTGAGAATATTCAAACAAGTAATAACATGTATTTGAGGCAGGGGGAAGTAATTGTGATTTCTGCATCATAAATAATCATAAATTTTGCCTACAGCAATTAAGTGTTATAGCAAGCCATATCAAAACTATATAAGGTATGAAAGTGTTTTGTGGAGCAGAAGTGGGGTAACTACTTTGGATTTGATTGGCTACCTGCATGTTCTTCTAAGTGGAATTGCTATGATTCATTATTGGTCCACATAATCAGTGCAATACTTTACCAGTTTACACAGAAATTAGTCCCATTGTATTAAATGGGACTTTCATTTAGGACTGTAGCTCTACTAAGTGCATACCTAAGTTCTATTAACAATTAAAGCATGCCTAATCTTTGTTAAATGATCCTGGTCATATATATAAGACATCTTATGAATGAAGACATCATTGCATCTTATTTGCAAGAAGCCTAATAACCAGCAGGTATTAGGTAGTCCACCTGAAAACTGAGCCAGTAGTCCATAGGTGGACCATGATCTATCTTTTGCTCATGTCTTACCTGAGATATGTATTTCACTTTACCAAATATGAAATAAGTCTATTGGACTTAAATGAAATATTCACTTAATCAAGTTGTTGCTTCAGTAAATGTGTGCAGATTTGATGCTATTTCTGAGAACAAAGACTTTCTGTTTTCTTTTATAGTGTTCTCAAGGAAAGAACTTGATTTGCACTGCTTTGTTTAAATCTTAGAATATTGGTGGCAATTATGTACATTCTACTGTTCAGTGGGGCATGGGTGGTACAGTGGTTTAAACTGTTGAGCCACTGGGCTGTTGATTGACAGATCGGCAGTTTGAATCCACCTGATGGGGTAAGTGCCCGTTGCTTTGTCCCAGCTCTTGCCTACCTAGCAATTTAAAAGCATGCAAATGTGAGTAGATAAATGGGTACCACTTTGGTGGGAAAGGTGTTCAGTCATGCCTACCACATGACCATGGAAGCATCTTTGGACAATGCTGGCTCTTTGGCTTACAAATGAAGATGAACGCTAGCCACAGAGTTGGACATGACCAGCATGTATGTGCAAGGGAACCTTTACTTTACTGCTCAATATTGTTGCCATGTCCCTTTTGTGCTTTACTATTCCATACTAGATTATAAATGTAGACAGTAACACCGCAGTTCCTTATTGCACAGACATATCTTTAAAAGGTGGATTTGCTGTTACTACTCACAGAGCTACTGTTCACTTAATACTTAATAAAACTTCATGTTTTGTTTTTCACAGCTTATATGATCATAGGAATCCATATGTTTTAAGAAGCTCATAATGCTCAATTGAACAATCTAGATCTCTTTGTACCAGTAGAAATTGAATGTATGGGAAATGACCTCTACTGACAGAGATTCATCCATAGATCAGTTATTTCTACTGCACTGCTGGGACTGATAGAGTACAGTACCAGTACTGGTCTCACATGGAAAAGTCACGAACTGTTTTCCCTGTCTTCTCTTCTTTCTCATACAAGTGTAGGCAGCACCAACTGAAATTGCAAGGAATGAGAAGCCACTCATTGCATTATCTACATCCAGGTCACTGTCTTTGCCCCATAGTCATTTCATATGTGTCAGAAGGAATGCAGAAACAGCATCCCGTAATATGTGCCATAAATGTGTTTGGATAATATGGAAAGCCGATGATGAACTGAGCAGTTTTCCTGATAGCTTAATGAATAGGGTTTTATTCAGCTTAAGATCACTGTAACTTAAGGACCACTTGTATTCTCATGAACCTAGACAAACCTTGAAATCCACTTCAAACTACATTTGAGTCTTTTACCTTCCAGCATAAGTGTGTGGCATATGGGACCTTCTGATGGTATCTTCCATCACTGGAATGCCCTTCTTAGAGATGTTTGTCTGATAGTGACTTTGTTATCTTTTGGTATGAAGTAAAGCCCTTTATATTTGCCCATATTTCATAGAAGCTACTTTAATATGCTTTATTTATGCAGTTTTAACATCTGCCTTAGATTAGATCTGTTAGATTAGATCTGTTTGAAGAGCAGGATATAATTACATATAACTAAAATGTTCTGTGAAAACTTTCCATGCCCCTACTGATGTCGGAGGGTAATCCTTGCCTACATCCAGGGATGAAAATTAGTGTAGGCAAGAAAAGCGTGGAGACCAAATTTTGCTTCAGGTTTCATTTTCTCAAATGGGATTTGCTGGATTGGGCTACACTCCCCATTCCTCCAGCCTAAAATTTGCAGGTTGGTCTGCTTTTTAAAAAAAATCCAGCTTTCTCACATGGTGTCACCAGCTGTGGCCCTTTCCTGGACAAAGCCTGGCCATGTGCTGGAAACCACCTGTATTGTATTACTCAGAGGTGGTACTAGTTTGCGAGCATGGGAGGCAGTTTCTTGCCTCTCCTGCAGAAAGAAAAAATATTTACTGTCATTCACTAGCAGGTAGCTTATCTCTTCCCATCACCCATTGTTGTTTCCTGCCAACTGTGTGCTGCTAATGACTAATGTGAGCATCCATGGCTTTATTAAGTGCATTGTAGAGCACACCTGTCTTGAACAAAGCTTTGCATGGGGAATGTGTTTGCAAGGACAACCAGCTCAGCAACTGGTTGAAAGAGCCAGACGAATTTAAAAAAAAAGGGGGGGGGGTCCAGTACCAGCAGCAGCATTTTGCAGAATCAAACTTGAGCTAGAGGGAAAGAATGGGCAGCAGTGAGGGTTGCATGAGCAAATGCTGTAGCTTCTAATTGGTAGCTTGCCGGAACCAATAGAAAGTGTTGTGCCATGGCAAAGCAACCCCTGCGCTAAATGATCCTTCCACTCTCATTGTTTCTTGTTTGATTTGTGTGAGTGAGAAGCTGTCAGACTGATCTTAACTAGCCTGTATCAGCTTCCTCTTCATTTCCCAAACAAGTGTCTCATTCCCCTTCTTTATCTATTTGCTGCCTGCTTGCTGTTGCTCATGTGATTCTATCAATTTCCAGCTGAGGAGTATGCTGGTATGTTGTGGGGTGTTGTGGTTGTTTTGCCTCACTCTAATGTGCCCTTCAGTTTATTTATTCTTCTAAAAAGCTGTGCCTTTTGCAGGAAACAGGGAGATTGTGCATTTTTAAAATAGATCAGCAAATGGAAATAAATGTGTTTTTATTTAAATAAATAAATAATGGATTGAGAGGAGAGGAAAGTTGATTTTTTAAAAGTGCTTAGTGGTAAGAAAATTTCAAATACTTTTTAAGATGTCCCTAGTGTGGAGAGAGTTGCAAATGTTTGTTTGGCCTCTTTGTAAGAGAGTGGGGGTGGGCAAATGCCTTTTCCAGTTTTCATGTCTTTCAAAGCTCCTCTGTATCACATTCTGTACCGTACCACTATGTATTGTTACATGACCTTGGTCCCGCCTCTTCTGCGCCATCAGTCAGATTGGCCAATGATAATACTAAATCATTTTGTATTTGGAAATGCTTCTCTGGATCACATTTTCTGCCAAACTTCTACCTGTACTTCTAAAACCTTTGACCATAATCCAACATGTTTAAGCCCACTAAAATCAGTGGTCTTAAGCAGGTTTGTTGAATTGTGTCCTTTGATTCTTTTCCACCTTGACTTAGTGCAGTTTTCTAAAGTTTTCCTAGTTCTCTAACCTCTCATTTGTCTTTTTTGTTTCTGCTCTTCTATGCAACTGGTTTACTTTTCATTTTGTTTTGTTTTAACTTTATTTCACAGTCCTCAGAACATTCCATGCCAACATTCCATATTAGACTGTCTTGGTTCTGTTTAGTTGTCTTCTCTGTGCTCCTCAGTTTCTCAGCTCTAGTGCTTATGTTCCAGCTCTCAAAAATAAAGATCTAATATTCTGTTACTGGTCATCTTTTTTTTTGTCTTAAACTATTAATTCAAATATCTAAAAACTGGTATTGTCTTTCCCCATCTGAAATGACACTTATTCCCTATGTTGCTTTCCTTTCTCTCCTTGACAGTATTTAAAATTACAAACTTATGGGCCAGATCTTCTCACTTTATTTGATTTGGAATGTGGGAGGTACAGTGTAGATGTTACCTGAATAATACAATAATTTTAAGTATTCAGGAACTGAAAATGTACATATTAAAAGGAATACAAAGATATGCAAACAGTGCTTGCTTCTATGCAAGTAGTTGGTTGCATTTATAAGATTCCTGGGCATCATAATCCAAATAATTAAGCACAGTGGCATCTTAGAAGAGCAACAAAAAAGTATTCTTCAGCTCTCTGTGAACCTTGTATGTATAATTCTTAATAACTCCCTGATTCTATACCACAATTCATATGTCACGGTCTTTTTAGCTTTCTTGGCTATGTATGAAATTACCATTATAGTCTTAAAACTAGGAAAAGTCTGTGCATTAGTAAGCTGTTCCAGAATAAATTTATTAGCATAGAATTTGGGTTCTTTTCTGAGTATGCTAGTCTCTGAAACTAATTCTAATGCCACATGTTCTAATAAATGGAATTCTGTATAAACTGATTTGTGGAAAGTTTTGGCCATAACAGCAATGATAAGTGCCAGAATTAAATCCAGCTTTGAATTACAGTGTGTTGGCTGCTTTATATTCAAGAACATTATAAACATTTGACCCAAAATATTCCATGGCTATGGTAGATTTAGTATGAATTAAAGAAATTAATTTAGCTCTGACTAAAATAGAACAGATTTTATCAAAAGAACATTTGCTGAAATCTTAAGCAAGTTTGAATAGATAAAAATAGTTTGTTTTGTAGAATGTGAATAAACAGGCTATAATATCTTTTTATTGGTGTAAACACCTGTAAGAATTTTAGAGACTATCTACCATGTTGTATTTTAGCTATGCAAAAGTGTGTCACTATTTTTGACACCCCCCCATAAATAAATATTTTTGCATCATCCTGATAATGCTCCCTCACAACAATTATTAAGCCCTACATCCTGCATACAGAGCCCTACTGCTGGGCCTACCTTGTCCCAGTTTTATTTCTCCTCCACTGGCTGTGTACCCTACACCTTCAGCAAGGTAGGGGAATGAAGGAAACTGTGTCAGGCAAGATGTCAACCTTGCAGCAGGAGAGATATTTGTACTGCCCAGGCATGTACTGGACCCCTTCCTTACAAATTCCTTCTTCTTCCAACTGGGCCCTGTGTATGTGGTACGGAATAGACACTAGTTCTTTAAGTATTTGTGTGTTTTTTTAGGCAATCCATTAATTCAACCTGATTGATCATTTCTTCTGTGCAGTTGGCAATTAGCAACATTTGAAACTCGTCTTAGTAACAAGTTTGCATGTTAACAACAAGACAGTTCATATAAATATTTGTTCATAGAGACTGGCTCTAGTTTTTATCTTTTGATGGGATTTTGACTATAAGACTTGACTTTGCGATATAGGATGTAAATTCAGCTCAGGCTTTGAACACTGTTATTAAACCTTTTCAAGAAGGTCCCTTGTGGCAGCTCCATAGAGCAGGTGGCCTGCATTGCATATGGGGAGTCAGGAGCCTGTGTCTTATCAGAACATATAATCTAAAAATCGCTCAGCCTGTTTTCCTCTCCTGGGGAGAAAACGATCACACTGGACTCTTATGCTAAAAACTAATTATTAACCTACAGTAAACGTCATTCAGCACAAATCCCAGCTGAAAGTGCCTGGGTGACGGATGTTTCTGGGTAGCAGGCCAAGCTGTCATTTGGCTTTTTAATAGATAGTCTGTTGGTTGTCCCACAGAATTTGAAGCTTATCCTTTTGGATTTAACAGAATGAACTTTTTTCCCCAACTGCCATTTACAAAGACAAATACTTAAAACATAAATAAAATTTGTGGACCTGTATAGGCCATTGGCTTTTTTGCTTTTTTACAGTATAGCTATAGTGTACCAGAAAGAGAATTGGGGTTATGTTCATTTTCACATTTACACAGAAGCAAGTTCCTATCCCTCATGGTTTTAGAATTACATTTGAAAACCTGTAGGTAATTACTGTAAAGGGCCTGTCAATCAGTACACAAAACTTTTTTTTCCTACATAATTACCTGTTTCTCCCTAATAGTTTCTAGTAGTTTATCTTTCCTTTTGCTGCCACAATGTTCTTAGCAAAACAGTAAAAATAAAACCCAGATTTTGTACCACTTCAAGTAACACCTTTCTGGGGGCAATGACAGCTAAGTGTCAGAGAAACACTTGTCAGTCTAGTGTGCAAGACTAGAGGTTGTCACTGTCATGTATCTGTGCCATGTTTGCTTGGTTTGAAATAGAAGTAGTATGTTTAAAAATTATGCAGCAACATCCAGACCCTTAAAGAGGTTGCATGTAAGGCTTCTAAGTTGCCAAAACCAAACCATATGTGCTGGGGTAACTAAATATCTAGGACTCAGGATGCAGAAACACTTCAATAATTATGTATCTAAAGGGTGGGGGAGGGCTTCTTAGAGTGTATTAAGACTGAGTACTTATTAGTGTTCTCAGTAATGTTTTTCTAAGTCAACACATTAACACTATGATGGATTAGAACCTTGGAGCCTGACATCAGAGGGGGAGAGTATGCACACAGAGCAGTCAGAGGGAAAATGTAGCTGAGCACTAGTGACTTTGCATGTGCATTCCTCTTTTTCGCCTGGCTGAAAAATGAGAAAGATCATGACAACAGTAGGACTGGGGGGAAGACAGGATACCAACAACTGGTATTCCACCAAACTGGTATTGCAGTTAGCCTTCAGTGGCAGGGCCATACCCAAATGTAATCCTGCACATCCACCATTTTCTGACAGTTCATACGTAATCATTTTACCACTGCATGGATTTTGTAGTTTGATATGTGGTGAAATAGTGGGTGATTTTCACTACCATTCGAGCAGCAAGTTGGACTGTGGTTCAGTCTAATTTTCTGCTGACCCAAGTATGCAACAATGACACAATGTATTCAGGCTGCTCTGATACTTTTTGGATGATATGTTTTAAATATCTAAACACTTTCTAGCAGGTTTATTGCACAGAAGACATCTTCTCTGCATATAGACATCCACTTCAAAACTTGCTGTTCAGCATGGGAAGGTTGGAGATGGTGCAGACAGCCACTACTGTATTTTTAAAGAATATTCTGTTTTCAAAAACTGTTTTTTACTGTACTGATACTTTATAATAAACTTTGTGCAACATATGTTTCAGTGTGATTGTGTCAATTTTATTCAAACTTAACAATATTCAAGCATTATTTTTTCACAATTTTGAACCCATTTTCTTTCTTGTGTTGCATTAAAAAAACCATTGGACCTGAATTAAAGTCTGGTAGTAACTGTGGAGGCAGATAAAAGTCTTTCTCTGAGTCTTTAGTTGGCTATTCCTGATGCAAGCTATTATTGGGGGAAAACATATACAATACAGTTGCAGTAGTAATGTCATAGTGTAAGTATTTCTTTGGGGGTAAAGAACTTTCCCTCCAAATTAATACAAAATTGTACTATAATAAATCAATTTCATTTACCAAATAAAGGTCACTTGGGCTTTTTAAGTTGTCACCTGGGGTGCATGAAACCTCCTTTGCCACAGGAAGTTAAGAATGTCAATATTAAGAATATAATTAACAATTTTTGAAACAGTTGCACCATAATAGCACCACCTGGGATATAATTGCAAAATAGAGGATGCTTCCAAATAAGAACCCTTGTGCTACCAATTCAAAGGCAGTGTGCTGCTATTTTCCAGCAGTTAGACTTGTATGGCCATTTGCTTTCATACATATTAGTACACCTGGTTGAGAAAAACAAAGGAAGCACGTGCTAATTTTGAATTCTAACATTCAGATTGTATCATCTTGTATTGAATTAGGGTTGTTTGTGAAAAAATGGGTGGTTGGGGTGGGGGGGGGGACAGGATAAGGCAACCCACTATTCCACGTTTTCTTCAAGTATTACAAATTGGCTTCTCTAAATGCTTTTGTCTATTTTTTCTGCATTCAAAATTTTCTTAATCTACTGGGGTTTGATTCTAAAAGTAGGAGTGTCCAGTGTTCAGTCCTTGGGCCTAATCCAGCCCATGAAGCTCTGTAATCCAGTTTCCAAAGCCTTTCCTTGTCAACACCTTGGATTTCTATTCTCCCAACTTTCACACATTTCTTTGAGGCTATCAGAATATTTCCCTCATGCAGTTTGGTGACCTCTACACTTTCTCTGAAGTTTTGTTGCTAGGACGCTCCCTCCTCCCACTTCTGTAGAGCATTTGGTTTCTTTCTGCCCCACTCCTGCTCTCTCACTCTACTGCTGAACATTTTTTTCACATTGTCTGCCCTTTTTGGGAGTGTTCAGGGCCAGATTCAATTTTCAAGTTGTTGCCAAAGCAATTTATGAGCATTGTGGGCCTTTGTATGAGTATACATCGATAGATTTCCTTGTTACTTTGATCCCGGACAATGTTTTTCTTAAGTGCTACTTGTGAGTAGAACTGGAAAGTGTGGTTAGGTTGGGATGCTCTCTGGGAAGAAAAAAGGGTGGATTTTAAAACTGTTATTAAGGCTTCATTCTGACTGAAAGAGGGAATGATATATTCCTAAGCTATGTGGTTCTGAAAGTTACTGAGTTCAGAAAAGGCACGTCCTACTTCTGGATAGACATACACAGTGTTGTAACTCTCAGTGAAGCTTACTTCTGAACCAAAATGCATTATGCTTCCCTATGGGTGATTCCCTTAGGAAACATTTTGCTTCCCCATCTGTCTTACTTCTGAGTAGACATACATAGTATTCTGTGTCTGTGGCTTCAATAGAAATTAGTAGCAATGGAACTGGGGAGGATTCATTTTGTCTAATCCACTACACTAATGCATCGCCCTAAAAGTGCCTCTGAAATGAAATTTGTCCCTTGGGCTGAAAACATTCAACACCTTTGCTTAAAGAATTGTTATTCTGAGAAGGAGGTGTCCCTTGTTCATTGCCTGCATGAGTTATTATCCCAGCTAGCTTTATTGCATGTCCTTCTAGTGAACATCTATCTGCCTCAAAGACAAAGTTGTTTCTACTTCTTCAGTCCTCAGTGGGAACTCTAAGAACTTTTTCTTTCTTCTCTTTAACCAGTCATGTCTAACGGAAGTGATCCAGATATCTGCTTTGCCTTCTCACTGTTTCATAACAGTAGTTTCAGTAGCTGCTGCTTTGAGGAATTAGGGGGTTCCCAGCCTTTTGGGATCAGTGAGCACATGTGGTTCTTTTCATAAAGCAGTTGCCCTTTAGGGGGCATGCCTTATCACAAAATGGCTGCCGTGGAAGTTACGACCATTAAAACCGTTCTCGCATTATCATGAGACTAAAATAAGTTACTGCTGGAGAACTTAAGTACAGGGCAGAGGTGGAGTTCAAGTTCCAAAACACAGAGCCATTCTTTTAAACACAGGTTTTGGTGCCAGCACTCATTTCACAGTAGGCAAACTAATGAGGCTCAGAGACAAATAACTTGGCTGAGAAGCTCCATAAAAGAGAAAGATAAAGTGTGTACTCTAAATGCCAAAACATGTTTGCCCCCACAATGCATAACATCATATCCATTTCACAAAAAGAAAACTACTGATTCCTGGAGAAACTCAAAAACTGAAACAAAGTACACACCATACCAAAACAAGCCGGCTGACAAACACACACACATACACAGCTCAGGCAAACTGCATACAGTATAGGCAAAATATACTCCCTTCATGCTGTTCTAGCATTCCAAGGCAAAGCTGTTTTGGGAAAGGTTGCCTGACTTGCAGCCACCCAAATTTTTATTTTCTAAAAATGTCCCTGGGGCCCATGTCATTCATTCTTAGAATGAAGATTATGTTAGAGGAAAGTACGTGGTGTTTGTATATGCCAGTCTCCCAGCAATTTTTAATTAGAAACATCAAACATCTTTTTAAAATAAACACAAGGGGTGGAGTGGAGAACTTGCTGTGGGCTAACTGGCATTGAGGGGTAACACATTGGAGTTATCAGGACTACTGCAAGGCTAGGAAGATATTAAACAAAAATGTATGAGGGGCTCTGGAAGACCAGTACTGCAGAGTTGAGAAAATAACCCCAACAAACAAGGTTTCTGTATTAATAAATGTGGTGGTTGAAGGATATTTTGCAGGCTTTATGTTGAAAATTATATAGAATGGATGGCTATTAGTAACATGGCACATCATGTGATATGTGTGTTATAGCAGTCTCCTTGTATATTAAAATGTTGACAGCATGCTAACATTACAGTCATGGCTGCTGAATTGATACAAGTTTATGATATGCCTGTGGGTGCTTTTTTCTAGCTTTAATATTTGTATAACTAATTACCCTCATAATTTAACTCTTGGTCTTTGATATTGCCTAGTTTAGCATATGGGGGTGCACACACATCTGGCTTAATGCCAGAATAAATATTTTAGCTGTTTGTTTTCTACTTTTTCTCCTCAGTCTGAAACTAGGGGGCAGACTGAGAGAGGTGAACTGTATCGACTGCTATTAGAATCGCAGAGCACACGTGGTTGAAGATTGTATACAATTGCCAAGCTATTTTGTTGTCTCAAATGAGAGGGTATCCAAGGAAAAACTGGGCTGAAAATTTTGCTGTTTATCCTAATCCAAATTCTTCCAAATATGATGTATATTGATATCCATTTGTGAGCGTAGCAATAAACCATTTAAAGCAATTCTACCGTGTTTCTGGGAAATGAATATATAACCTGATTCAGTTAGCAGTTCATTTATTGATTTAAATTAGTATATAGGGAATCATTGTGCCCTGAACAGGAGCTTTGCTTTGATCACAGCTGGATTTAACACTTAAGACTTTAGAACAAAGCTACTAATAACAAACAAATTTTAAAATAAAAAAGAAGGTTTTAGCATCAGGGTTAACCACAGTTTCTGCAGTTTTGAGCTAAGGCTCCACTAGGGAACCTAGCATCTTAAATCTCTATGCTATTCAAATACAAAGAGCTACTGTAAGGAAAGGATAGAGTGACTAATGCTACCTCATAGCATGTAATGTATTTAAAGGTTTAGTGATCACCGCATTTTGCAATTTAATGGATAAGATTACCACCCCCACCCCCCAGTCCTGAATATCTACATGCTCTAGTGTGTCAGATCTGCATTCTTGGGATGTGAGGTTCCATTAAAAAATAAATAATAATCACAGCCCCCACTCTCCCCCTTCACCACACTCATTTTCTATAATATGGTAATGATATCACCGTAGCAGTAATTACGGGTCATCTTCATTTCTTTCATCTCTGCTGGTTCTGATGGCTTCATTCCTTTGACGGAGAAGATTTGGCTCTGGGTACTGTGATTATTTTGTTAAGCATTATTCGAATAGACAGGAGTGAGAGAAATTAATCAATCCAAATGCAATTAGCATCATGTTTAACCCAGTGATGGACGTCTCAAGGTGAAACGGCCAAGGGAGTTTCAGTCATTATTATTCAATCCAGGGGCTCTTATCTAAATTATAATCAAGAGGGGTTTTATTGGCTTCAAGGAGAAGAGATGTAACTCTTTCCCCACACCAAGTGTCATAGAGATCATGGGTCAAGGGGGCAAGCTGGCTGCTGTCAGTTTCTGGAAGTGGGAGGTACTCCCAGCACATTTATCTTAATACTTAGGTCATTTGAAACAAAATAGCCATATTCCTGTGATCTTAGTAAAATTGATCCTGGTCCTCGGCCTTCACCTGGGGTGTGTGTATATGTTAGGAATAGGAGGCACTGCCTGTCTTCACAGAATCCAATGCAGCCCATGGTTGACTGGTCTGTTTTGTATTCTATACCTTGATGTACCATCTGGATTTTATTATTGTTTCTTGTAAAGAGGACCAAAAGGAAGGGAACTGCCTAGAGAATGCTTTAGTACAAAAAGGAGATAATTTTGAGTTCAAGTTCTGAATATTTTTCAAGTAGTCTTAATCCATCTATAAGTAGGAGAGGAGGTGTTTGCTTATAATTATCTGAAATATCCATTTGTAGTAATCGAATAATAGTGGCTGAAATTTTCTTATGATAAAATGAGCATAACAATTGAAAATGCATTCTTATAGATGTCTACTCAGAAGTAAATCCCACTGATTTCCATGGATCTTTCATTTAGGTGGGTGTTGTAGGATTACAACTTTGGATGTTACAACTGGCCATAAACTGAAATAATTCATTGTTGAAAACTGAAACAACAAACATAATCTGAACCATTTGGCAACTGTGCAAAGCAAATATTGTATGGATACTGTTCTTTAGTTCTTTTACTTTAGATGTCTTCATTTTCTATACTTATGATCTGTGGCTTTAGATATGCAAAATGCACATTATATGCAGAGACTTTTTCTTTAGAAGTTGAACAAGTTATGGAAGTACTCACAGAAATATCCTTGACTTCAGCTATGGTTTCAGTTACCTAGTTTGCCCAACCAAAATAATCCACAAAATGTATTTAAATTGTAGGAAGTCCAGGGTGAGGATTCTTGTGCCTGGGTGTGGCATTCAAACCTGGGTAACATGGCTTGTTAGAGGAATAAACAACCCTCCAAGAACCGTATAAAAGCTGGTGGGTTGTTCAAGTTAAACAAAGTTTACTTTGATCATGTAAATTAAAGCAGAAGATGAATGAATCAATGAATGAATTTGCCCTGTGTGAAAGAGAGCTCTGTTTCTGTCTGATTTTTTTTAGTAAATTCTGCAAATCGAGTTGAAGACAAATTATTTTCCTGGATTAGACCAACTTTAAAAAATAAGCATCCCTCTATTAGACAGTATCCTTCTGCAGCTGGATGGTGTTCAGCCTTCAAAGAACATTTTTAATATAAAATGATTCATAAAATGTTATAGCATTCGTATTGATTGTCACCAGTTGATATATCTGGAAGTACCTATTGGTTGCCCATTATATTCCTGCAGTCATATGCTATATATCAATACATTACAATGGTGGGCATATCATAGGAGATGGAGGAATAATGTTTTCCTGGGTAAAACATAGAAGACTTTTAGGAAAACTTCTGAATTTTTTTCACCAAATAGGGAATAAATACCCTCCTCCATCCGCCGCAGTGGGAAAATAGTCTAGCTCATCAACCATCCATCCTGATTTACCCATGGCAGCCATGATTTTCAGAACCCTATCTCAAGGAAAAGCTTGCCTTTCAGTTGCATCACAGAAAGGCTTTTTTTTCCCTTTTACTATACATTCTCTTAGTAACTAAAGTCCAAGGAAGACATTTCATGAAATAACTTCCTACCAAATTTACATAAAAGGATCCTGTACATTTATGTGTTTCACCATGATGAAACTCCCAAAACCCTTCTCCAGAGCATCAGAACTAAATGCAAACTATTGGCTAGTTCTTCTAGCTCTCTTGTGCCTTGCACTGATGTGTTCTGTCCCACTTTATATTCACATGTATTCACTTTATATTTCAGTTTCTGTTTTAAATCTGATACCACATTTTAAATCTTTACACTGTTAGAAGAATTTATTTGGTTCTATTTTTTAAAAAAGAATCCTGTAGTTTTATGTGTTCAACATTTGATATTCTATGTTATCATAATATATTTTATGATTTGATTACTGTGAAATATTGTGAGTTTCACCTATATAGATATAGAAATGTAATTAATGTATAGGGTGATATAGAAATGTAATTAATAAAAAACTGTATGAGATATATGCCATCATTTTGTTAAAAGGGAAAGGCTAGAGTGACTCAGTGGCAAATGGACACTCAGCATGTGCTGAGAGGCAGTGTTATTTTTCTTAACATTTGTCTGCTGTTGATATACTTAGTAATCTTGGATGAATGACTTTTTGCTATGCCATATTCCTCATCTGTTTAATAGAACCAATGTAATTCCTATGGGACTTCTCTCTCAGCTTTCTTTTTTTATCTGGACTGCTTCCATTTACTTTAGGTTCCTGTTCTTTTGCTTGTGTTATATTTGAGTTTGGCTTTTGTTGACTCTGCTATTGGTTTTGCTTGTTTTTTTTTAATAAAATACATATAGAACAAATGAGTCAACTTTACATTAGAAAGTGAGCTGGAAGATTTCATCAGGGAGTGATCATTATGACATCTGAAGGTATTTCATCTTGACTTGGATGAAGGAATTGACAGTATACTTAGTCAATTAGTAGACTGTACAGAAATAGGCGAGGTTGCTAATTCAACATGTCTCCAATTCTAAAGCAACAAAATGAAATTCAACAAGGAGAAATGTAAAGCATTACATACTGAAGAATAATTTATGAATGCTTAAATTAGGAGTGGGGCAAATGGCTACACAACATCATTGACCTATTTTACATGATACAATAAACCACAGGGAATTGTGAGCCTTATTCAGCTTGGCTTATCATGATATCCAAACTCAGTGGCAATCATTTGGCATCATTTCTTAACCATGCACAAGTCATCCATGGCAGGTTGTTGAGGGTGGCTTGTTTTGATGCATGAACCTGGCAGCATGGCTTGTCAAAGGCTTCTGGCACAGACTACAAAACTGTCTGGCAAGAGTATTGAAAAGTTCAGATGCTCATGTCAATTTTGCTAGTACTGCTCCCAGCCTCTCTCGCCCTTTGTCATTGATGTCTCACCCTTCCACTGATGACTTTTGGGAACGTCCTGAAACATTCACAGGTTTTTTTAAATGTTGGTGCTTCTCAAGTCACTTATTTATTTATTTAGAAAATTTCTATACCGCCCCATTCGCCGAAGCCTCCGGGTGGCTCACAAAACATTAAAATATAATACATTAAAAATATAAAACAAATTTACAATATAAAATAAGTCGCCCTGGCCAAAGAATAAAATAAGGATATAATATTAGCAATTAAAATGACGTTTGAATAAAAAGGTCTTTGCCTGGCGCCGAAAAACAAATAATGATGGCGCCAGGCAGACCTCTCTGGGGAGCGCATTCCATAGATTGGGCGCCACCGCAGAGAAAGCCCTCCTCCAAGTACCTACCCTCCTAATTTCCTTCATGGAGGGTTCCCGGAGAAGGGCCTCTCCCGCAGATCTCAGGGGGCGGGTGGGCGTATATGGTGTAAGCGCTCCTTCAGGTAGCCAGGACCTAAGCTGTTTAGGGCTTCATAGGTCATCACCAACACCTTGAATTGGGCCTGGACTTCAATGGGAAGCCAGTGAAGCTGATGGAGGACTGGAGTCATGTGAACATAATGCCCAGTCCCTGTCAGCAGCCTGGCAGCTCTATTTTGAACCAATTGAAGTATCCGGACCATCTTCAAGGGTAGCCCCACGTAGAGCGCATTACAGAAGTCAAGACAGGAAGTCACCAGCGCGTGTGTCACCGTCGCCAGGCAGTCATACTCCAGGTAGGGGCGCAACTGATGGATCAGCCGAAGCTGAAGGAAAGCACTCCTCACCACTGCTGTCACCTGAGCTTCCAATGAAAGCTCTGGGTCGAGGAGCACTCCCAGGCTGCTGACCTTGTCCCTAAGAGGGAGTGCAACCCCATTCAGGACTAGGTTCAATTCACCCTCTCCGAAGCCCGATCCGCCAACCAACAGGACCTCTGTCTTGTCTGGATTGAACTTCAGTTTATTGGCCCTCATCCAGCCCATTACCTCGGCCAGGCACCAGTTCAGCACAGCCACTGCCTCACCTGGATTGGTGGAAAATGAGAGGTAGAGCTGGGTATCATCAGCGTACTGATGATTCCGCAGCCCACACCTCCTGATGACCTCTCCCAGCGGTTTCATGTAGATGTTAAACAGCAAAGGGGACAAAATGGACCCCTGCGGTACTCCATGGCAGCTATGCCATGGAGTACCGCAGGGGTCCATTTTGTC
>NW_025335761.1:34484388-34509913 GCF_004798865.1 Varanus komodoensis
TGTAGATGTTAAACAGCAAAGGGGACAAAATGGACCCCTGCGGTACTCCATGGCATAGCTGCCATGGCACAGAGCCATAGTCCCCCAGCACCACCTTCTGGAATCGGCCATTGAGATAGGAGCGGAACCACTGCAAAGCAGTGCCTCCAACCCCCAATCCCGCTAGCCTATCCAGAAGGCTACCATGGTCGATGCTATCGAAAGCCGCTGAGAGGTCCAGGAGAACCAACAGGGACGCACTCCCCCTGTTCTTCTCCCTGCACAGGTCATCATACAGGGCGACCAAGGCAGATTCAGTACCGTACCCGGGTCTGAAGCCGGACTGAAATGGGTCCAGATAATCAGTTTCATCCATGAGAGCTTGGAGTTGTCCCGCCACCACTCGCTCCAACACCTTGCCCAGAAACGGGATGTTGGCCACTGGTCTATAATTAGTGGCCATCTCTAGATCCAGTGACGCTTTCTTCAGGACCGGTCGGACTACCGCCTCCTTTAAAGGGGCAGGTACCCGACCCTCCCTCAGAGAGGCGTTAACCACTTCCAAGATCCAGATCCCAATCCCGTGCTTGGAATTATTTATTAACCAAGATGGGCAAGGGTCCAATAGGCAAGTGGTGGGACATACTCATCCAAGCACCTTGTCCACATCATCAGGCCACAATAACTGAAATTCATCCATTAATTTTGGACCAGACGGCAGCATTGGTGTCTCCCCAGAAACTTCTGAGTCACTAGTAGAGTCTAGCTCGTGACGAATCTGAGCAATTTTCTCCCTGAAATGCTTGGCAAAGTCGTCACAGCGGGCCTTCGAGGGTGGAACCAGATCTTTCTTAGGACCTGGACGAACCAGGTCTTGCACCACTCGAAAAAGCTCCACTGGATGGCATTTTGAGGAGGCAATGGAAACGGAAAAGAAATTCTTTTTCGCCGCCCTCACCGCCACAGCATAGGCCCGATAATGGGCTCTCAAGTGTGTTCGGTCAGATTCATCCCATGATCTCCTCCACCTATGCTCTAGCCATCTCCCAGCCTGCTTCATCGCCCGCAATTCAGGTGTATACCAGGGGGAAGAGTGGGCTTTGCCCGGCGGGAGAGGACGCTTAGGAGCAATCATGTCAACAGCCCTGGTCATCTCCCCGTTCCACAGTTCGACCAGAGCCTCGACAGGAGCACCAGTCTTGTCAGCCAGAAACTCCCCCAGGGCCTTCAGGAATCCATCCGGATCCATCCAGCTCCAGGGGCGGACCCACACAATCGGGTCCGCATCCTTACAGAGGGAGAGGCCGCTCTTGAGCACAAACCTCACCAGGAAGTGATCTGACCATGACAGGGGTGTCAAACATAAATTCCTCACCCTCAGACCACCCTCTTCCTGCCCCGTCGAGAAAACCATGTCCAGAGTGTGTCCATGTTCATGGGTCGGGCCGGTGACACATAAGTTTGTAATTTTCCCCAGTGTTTTTCAAGAGCTCTAATGAGCTTGTAACCCACCCTCTTATCCTGCAAAAGTGTGCAGAATCACCTGTCCATTAAATATAGTCTACAGTAGTGCAGTTGGTCAGATCCCTCTTCAAGAGCTGTCAAAAGGAAGCTCAATACTATAGCAGGTAATTTACAAGGAAATTGATGATGTTACTGTAGAACTGAAAACTATACATAACAGACAGATTAGCCCATGCATTTGTGAAAATCCAAGGGGGAAATTGGATCTCCTTATAATTTAAATTACAGATCCATTTCCACACTTGAGAAACACCACCAGCAACAACAACTTGCTTAACCAGTAATTGCTATGATGAGAGGTAGTGATGGAGCAAGGAGCCTATAAACTATTTTTCAGTTTGTTTCTCCATTATGTCTTGAACTCACACTTGTTGGTTTCTTTGCCCACTTTGGCACTTCCCTCAATCCCAGACTCCAACAGCAGTGTCTGGTGTACTTGCTGTAAGAGTGTGGGTGTACTTACTGCACAAATAGATATTTTTGTTTTTTCTGTCATTCATAAGTATGGAAAGGAGAAATGAACCTATTTGCATACTTCCAAACTACCACTTTTTAAAAATACAATTGAAAAAATTGCAAAGAAGGCAGAGCAGTTGGTCTAGGGCAAAAAGCTGGAGACATTTGCTTCCATAGGGGTGACACAAGGGAGTCTATACCCTCAAAATAAGCCATGGTGGTTTGCTATTTGCAAAGCACCCCACAGTATGCCAGCAGACTATCTGGCTTGTCAGGGTTTGCTCCTTGCTTCCTTTTCCTAATCCTCCTCCCAGTTACAGCACACAGTCCAGGTATCTTTGTGGCACAACCCATCTGATCTCCTTATCCTGGCCCTCTTCCTCTCTGATTGTTTTTCATTCAGAGTGGAATAGGTAACATACAAGGAAATTGACAAAGCAAGCCTGCATATAGGCTAATTTGTGCACAGTTGTCAAGGTCCTGGGGGGTGGTGGTGGTGGTGGGGAAAATGATACTCAAGTAGAGAAGGAATCCATTTGTATAATTAAGATGCCCCCAGAAAGAAAAGAATGTGGCAGAAGTAGATGCAGCAGTATCTCCACATCATAATGAAATCCTCTTGTGCTGAGCCGACACTTATCAGTGTCCCCCCTCCATTCAGCACCTCCCAAGTCTCCAGCAAGTCTTGAAAGAGGAAATGTTTCCTTCCACTTTTTCCAGATTCTTCTCAGAGCAGTTGCCACTGTGGTTCCTGCGCTTCAGGGTGTCCTCCTCCTGGATGCTGAAGACTTGGGAAAATGTTGAATAAAAGGAGAGCACTGACAAGTGTCAGGTTCAGTACTTAAGTGTGAGGATTTCATTGCTAAGTGGAAAATATTGCCTCCCTCACAACATATACACAGTTTTGGTGCACCTATTTCTTTCTCCTCTGTCCTAAAAATATATAAAGAACAGTACAAGGCAAGACTACACATATCAGACAGGTAAATCTATGCACTTGTGAAAGAGGAGGAGGAGAAAGTGGTGGTGGTGGTGGTAGTGGTACTACACAGCTTTTGTGTGCTCCTGAAAAAAGGGTGAGGCCTTTTGGAAATCAGTCCCTTTGGGCATCAGTGGAGGGTCAGTTAGTGGCAAAGGAAGCTGGAGGTGGCACTTGTAAGACTGAAAAGCCGTATGGACTTTTTTGCTATTCTTGTCAAATGGCTCTAGAGCCAATCCCAGTAGTCCACTGTAAAATTATTCTTCCCAGTACATGACAACCCACAAAAAGCCATGGACTCTTAGGGTAGCCCATTCGAGAAAAATAAGCCACCCTGTAGAAAATGCACCAGGTTCAGAGAACTTGACAGTTCATGGTATATTGTTGTGTCATATCAACACAAGTCTGGTTCACACAGCACATTGACTTGGTTCACATGAGACAACAATAGTGAGTAGTATTGTGTAAACTTGGACCAATTCCCACAGGGTGGCTTATTCATTGACAACAAGACACCCTGACAATACATAGTTTGTTCTGAGTCCCCTTTAAAATAGGGTTTTGACAGAGCAGTGGAATTACACAGACAGAGCATTTGGTTATGTACCTCTGGATGGGAGGGAAGGGTTATAGCGAAGGGAATTGTTCACCAAATCCATGGACAGTAAATGTGATCCTAAACTACATAAAGGCCTTAGGCTAGACATTTGGAAATACTTCCTGAACCTAAACAGAACTCAGCAACAATATAAGGTCATAGAGAGGCTCACTAGAATTTGTAAGCTTCCTTTTGTTATCCTTGGATCTTCAATGAAAGCTGAGAGAAGCCTCTGTCAGGAATATTTAAAATAAAGGATATTATGATAATGGGTGCAAGATTTAAATGAATGATCTAGATGAGTTCTAAATCTCATTTGAAGATACAGAAACTGTTGCAATAAACACAAAAAAGTACTTAATTTGTTCCACTGCATGGAAATTTAGCACTGGATAGGCTTTTCCCCCCAAAGTCTCAAATAGGCTTTTTTCTTAGCCCTACCTAGAGAGAGCATGGATTGAGCCTGGGATCTTCTGCCTGCAAAACATGTGAGGGAAAGCCATTCCCTTAAAGGAAATGTAATAATACTTTTGGGATATGATGGGCATCTCTGTACACAAACCTCCCACCTACCCCTTCCAGAATCATTCTGCATGATAGCTTGTTACATAAGTATAAGTCACTCCTTTCATTACTGGTTTTATCACAGTAAATCCTCCATTATTTCCTGACTGTCCAGACCTTATGACACAGTATGGTGCAGTGTTACCATATGCATGAGAAGGCTCTTTATGAGATGTTGGGGGCCAATGAGAGTGGAGCCCCAATCTCCAGCTAAGTGTTCTTTTCTAATTAAATTGCCATTGGAAGGAACATCCGGAGCTGCATTTTCCACTTTGGACTGAAGGCCAAACATTATGAGTCTTTGTCATTTGATTAAAAATGTTACTTAACCTTTAAATTGCTACAGATGTAAAGATAGCCCTGAGTTTCTAATGTAATCTCCTCAAAGTTAAAATCAGGAAAATCTTTGTGTAATGAAACCCATATGTCATAGTGAAAGGATGCAAAGCGCTGGCAGAGTGGGCTGCTCTCGCAAGAGATTCTGCACCCAATCTTGTTAACCAGGGCTGCTTTTGGTAATCCCTCATCTCCTCACTTGCAAGAAATCAATCTGTACTACTGAATCTCTTCAACCAGCAGCCACAAAATTTACTGCGGGAGGCAGTTTGGGGACAGTTGTTGTGGGAAGGGAGACCAAGGCAACAAGGCTAAATACAGGATTGAGGGATTGAAGTTCCAAAGAGGAGATTATATTAAACTGTGCTCCACCCTCCTAGCAACTGGAAAATTAAGCTTCCATTTTTGGCTTCTGCCTCTTCTGTCCACTACCTGGCTTGAGATCTATCTTATTCTAAGAGTGAAAATTTAATTCCTGGTTCAAGAGCCTCTTATTATTTATAGCAATGGCTGTTTCCTAGGTAGTCCCAGGAAAGGGTGGATTTGTTCAGATTCTCAGCTTTATTGTAACATAGGCCGATTACATCCTAAATTGGTGTTTGCTGTGGTCTTCAGTGCCCCCACTTCCCCATCTAACTGAGGAGATTAATTTGTAACTGAGCTCTTGCAGTCATTTCCATTGTTGATTTCCTATTGTAGTGATAGATGTACCGCATAGGACAGATTGTAAATTGTGCCCTGACATGGCAATTCATGTTTCAGTTTTGTGTTGTACTGGCTCTTTTTACTTCCTAGTATGCTGAGGCAACTCCTTTGGATTAAGTACACTTAAAAATATTCCTATCATTTCTAATACATTTTTCTTAGCTATTCATTTAAAGACCCATCTCTATGTACAAAGTAACTGGCTTCCCTTGCTCCCATGGGTAGTCAGTGGCAGCAGCTATTACTGCAAGTTTTCCTGATAGCAACTGCATCTACAATAAGGGCCACAGTGATTTCCTCATTGCCTGGCTTGTTTCTCCATCAAAACAACTCAGAGATACCTAGAATTAAAATTTATCATGCATTATAAAGGACTGGAGTGATACAAAGCAAGAACTGTTCCACTAGAGACAGTTGTTGGAGCTCCTTCCATATTTACAGGTGGGAGATTGTGGGGACAGAACTACAGAAGGAAAGAAACTAAATAAAATTGACTGTTTGAGATACTGGGACTATGCAGTCTGAATTTGCTTCATGTTACCAGCAGTATACTACATTGGGTGAAGGGGTGGATCAGCAAGACAAGACCCACAGAGACACACATGCACAAGTAGGTAGAAAAATTCAGAAACCTCTCTACACAATTTGTTGGCACTTGATGAATATGGGAGGTTTATTTGGTAGCTTTCAGGACCTTCCCTCAGTTTTGTATCATGTTTCAAAATTTAAAGCCTAGTTGCCTCCTTAGTGTGTATTGAGAAGAGGAATACAGAATAGCAGAAGGCTGTCTCCTGCTCCTAATGGGATTTCGTAGCAGCATGTGCGAGTTTGTTTCAGAAGTCAGAAATGAACAGATGTTGGTATAAATTACCTCTGTGTCTGATGTCTTGCAAATTAAAAGCGCGGTTGGCATCACTAAACAATTTCACCAGGTGGGGGGGGAGGACGAGCGGGTGGTGATTATTGTAGCAGGTCGGTAAGAATCTTTAAGCTGCGGCAGAGCAGGATAGCAAGGATAAAGGAATGAAGAATAAAATGAGAGGTCTGTGAATTAATCAGAAATGTTAACATCTCCGCTGACAAGCGAACAGGAGGGCACGTGCTCTGGAGCAGCCCCCAACTCACAGTAATTTCACTTGGAGCGCAGAACTAGTCAATGCTTGCAGGCTGATTTATAGGGTACAGCCCTCTTCAGGGGCGCGTAGTTGTCACATATTCGTATATCTCCTATATGGGACTGGTGCTCTGGAAAACTTCCACTCCATCAGCTGATAATGCCGCAGTTTGACATTACTTGAGGAAGAACAGGGTGTGGGATCTAATTCAAGGTGGAAATTTCTTGAACCTCAAATTTCCAGTGGTTAAGTATAGCCTTTTCCCTTTATACAAAGAAAAAGAAAAAAATATAAGACAATAGGTGTCTCCTGCATTTTTTGCTGGAACATTTAAATTCATTTCACAGCCTCAACTTCACAAATAGGTGTGGTGTAATCTCTGTCACAAGAAAGTTTGCAGTTCACTTCAACTTACAAAGCAAGTGGCAATTTATACAACTGTTTTTAATGTAGTAAAATGTAGATTGAGTGAATACAGTTTGATGTTTTCTGTTTCTGGGTTCAATATGGTCATATGACTGCTTCGCATCTTTTCTTTTCCCTACATCTCCCCACTTGGCTACATTTTCCTATGTCCCCCACTGTTCAGCCTGCTTGCTGTACCACCTTAAAACCTTAGTAAGCTAGAATCAAAACTGGGAAACAATTGCATTGCCAGTTTGAAGTATACTTAGTTGGCTTGTATCTTTTAGCTACTTAACAGTCCTGTGAAATGGGCTTGGTAAGATTCTAGGTGTTACAACCTCTAGTTCTAGACTGTATATAGTTGGATTTTTTAGTTTGGTTCCATATATATTCAGTAACATAACATAGGATTCATCAGTTGTGTTCAAAAATGTTAAAACGCTAATACAGTCCTGTCAGTTGTGACCCACTATTTAGTTTTCCGCATGAGGAATGACTGGTGCCTATTTCACCCCTTTGAGAGAAATACAGTCATGACTGCAGCTGAGGGTGGGTTAAAAACTTTCTGTATGATCCTGACATTTGAGGTGAGGTCCCTAGAGTCAAGGGGGTGATACTTAGTTTCACTAAAGCGGTTCTGTAAACTGGGGTAGCAGAAGGCATATCATGGTCCACTGATGAACCACTGGCCAATTTCTAGTGTACTACGTACTGCCTAGTAGTTAATCGGGTTTCTTGCAAAACATATCTTCAGTATTCAGGCATAAGTGCAGTTATTTATGTAGCTAAAATGGTACAAGAGGGAGGTATCAAGCTTGGAGGAATATTGCGGACCAAACCAGATTTGTACATGTTTGACTGTAAAGTCAGGGGGAAGGTTTTATACTACATGTATTGGGGGATGGGAACATATGTATGCTCTCCCATTTTACTTCCCCCATGGTATGCTTTTTGATGTGGTCACTTTGAATATGCTAATTCTGAAATCTACTGACGAGAAACTAAACTAAATATTGTCATTACCAATTCACTGCCGATTAATATAAAAAATATTCAGGTAATGTTTCTGTTTAATCTAGAGGTGTGACTATGAGGTAGTTTTAAAGAGCTAGGAATATGCAATCTTGGTGGTAGTGAAGAGTTTGTTAGCACCAACATCTTCTGTGTTATAATGAATATTTGATATTTAAAAATTGTAAATTAATTTCTATTGATGAAAAATACCATAATTTTCTATTTGCGCCTGTTTTTGTAGAATATACCCTTTGTGATATGACTTGCATTGTCCATACAATGTACAGCAAACTCTTAGGACTAAAGAAGTCTTCAGATATTATTTGCAATCTTGGAAATAAGTCTAATTCTTCATCTAGAGACCGAAATCCTTAGAAACATAGCCTGTATTTGAAGCTACTAGCCATGACTGTTGTTGTTCCCAGAAGCTGGTATTGAGAACCATGCTGTCTCTGAACAGGGAAATGGAACTATGCCTTTGCTCTGTCTAAAATAGCCAGTTCCCAACATTACAATTAATGCTAGAGTTAGCAAGGAACAAGCCAGGTTGAGTCTATGCAGATAGTGCCAAGATTGATTGTTAACGGGGAATAATTAACTAGAGCAGGAAGCAAATTTTAGCTCCTACCCTAAAAATGACCCAAGTTGCATTGGATAGCTTTATCGTCCAGGAATTTGCCTTATCCCCTTTTAAAGCCATCTGAATTAGTGGCCATCATTATATCTAGAAGTAAACTTCCATACTTAACTGTTCACTGTGTGAAGAAGTACTTCCTTTTGTTTGTCTGGAGTCTCTCACCATTCATCTTTATTGAATGATCCTAGATTCTAGTATTAAGAGAAATGGAGGGTAACTTCTCTGCTCCCATTTTCTTCTTCTTGATAAACCTCTATCGTGGCCCCCCTCCCATGCGTCCTGTGTCCAGGGTAGGCATGGTTGATTACCTGTCCCCATCAAGAGTGCATTGTCAAGAACCCTCTGGAGTTGCTCCTCCTCTTTACTATGGCAGCTTGCTTGCTCACCTACCTTTCATTCTGGCCCAGACAGTGGTGGTAGTGAGGAGAGGAGAAACAGGTAGTAAAAGTGATGAGGCAGAAGATAAGGAGCAACAGCAGCTGGTAGCACTGAAGGTGATGATTCGGTCACTGAAGGACCTCTTATTTGTGTTCTTTCCTAAACTGAATGTTTCCAAACTCTTTCTTAAACTCATCTTGCCACATCACTCTCACAAATTTGGTTGCCTTTTCCTGCACATTTTCAAGCTCTACAATATATTAACAATGTGATGACCAGAAATGTAACTAATATTTCAATGGTGGTTGCATCACAGATTTGTAGAAAGGCATTATAGTATTGGCAGTTTTATTTTTATCTTTTAAATGGTTACAACATGAATTTTTTACAGCTGTTATGCACTGGGTCCTGTCATTTTTTGAGCTTTCATTACATTCCGGTTTCTTAGATACAAATGAATGGGCTGTCATTGTAGGGAAAGGGAAAGCACTGCGCTTGGGGACAACATTTCATTAACAACAAAGGCTACCCTTTATGGTTGGAAGTCTGGCCCTCATGACACAAAGCATGCAGGGAATTGCATACCCAAGGGTCTTTGCAGTATATTAGACTTCCCTCTGCATATATTCCATTGCCATACTTACCAATATTACAGATGTAAGGATGAGGGGACAGCCCCAAAGGGAATGCGCTCAAGTACTGTCTTAAAATTTCAGTCTTAAGTAGAAATGTACATCTTCGGCTTCCTGCACTAAAATCTTGGAAACGTTTCTATACGAAAGTAGCTTTGTAAAAACTCTGTAGACTTCTTCCCAGAGATTGATGACGCAGAGGGAAACATATAAACTTTGCCTTGCTGTATTAAGAATTCAGGTAATGAGAATACTGTGTGAAGGTGCTGAGCAGAGCTCTATAAACTCTACTTTAACACACTATCCATAGATGAACTACTTTGAGGGAACATAAACTCTATTATGTTATAGCATCCAGGGACTATCACTGCCAAGGGAGAGTGGAAATGCTGTCTCATTTATGTTTAAGATCATAAGTATCCGGGGACAAGTAATCTTGAAATGGAGAGAGACAGAGGTCCATAATCTCTGAAGGGTTATAGCATCCAAGAAGAGATGCCCTGAGGAGGAGCAGTGGCACTGGAAATTATACTATTCATAGATGAATATAGTAGAAAAACTGAAAGGGAGTTCTTGAAGCTAACCACAGTGGGAATAAAAGAAGTAGATATGGTATGAAATGCGACAGCCTGTGGGTATTAGGTGGGGTGTTGATATTTTCAGTGCTTGGCTGATGTTTCCAGGCTACAAGGAACAAATTTATTTGTTCACTTTATATCTTTTTTTGTTACCTCTTGGCACCAGACAGCCATTTTAAATTAATTCCACAAGTGGGGTGAATTATCCAATTCTGTCTGTTTTTATGTTAAGCTTCTTTTTTCTTTTTGTGTTTTTCCTGTAATTTCAGCAAGAGAAATGACTCGAGGGAAATTCCTGAATATCCTGGAAAAACCCAGAAAGTAGCTGTTGCTGGAATATGGAAGGAAATACACATGTCTACCAGAAGACTACCTGAATTTCCACATATGCTGAAATGCAAGACCAGCATGCTGCCTTAAGCTTCCAGAAATGCTTCCATGTCTCATCTCATATCTGAAGAGAAGCATTCCAGATGATTTTGGCAAGGACTACCGCTAGTTCCCTTAACAGTTTGCTCTCCTGCCTGTGGGTGCTTCTGCACATCTTGCCAGAAGAATTTGATGTAACAGAATTTTATGTCATGATCTAGTCAAAAACAATGATCACCACTGTAGCTAGTAGAAGCATAGATTTGAAATTAAAAGCAAGGGGTGGTGGTGGTGGTGGTGGTGAGGACTGTGTGTGCCCCAGGGCGATGTATCACAAGGCTCGTGTGTGAGTGTAAATCCCTGTCTCTCACTTGGAACAAGAACTTTACAGCTACCATGTTGAAAAGCACTGCTGGTAACAAGTATGGTTTGGGATAAAAGCTGACCAATGGTGTATTTGTTTGGTTTTAACCTTGGCTAATCCTGAGACTGAGGAACATTTGTTACTTTCCTACAAGGTAACATTCTTATTAGCTATACACACTGACGAAAAGCAGGTGTGAGTTCTCTTTTTTCTCTCATCGCTCACATAGTGTCAGATGCCAATGTGTTAGGGAGCCACATGCCAAGATAGATTTTTTTTCATCTTTACTTTTATACTATTCTATGACTAGGGTGGAGTGTGGAATGTGAGAAGTGCCCCACTAATTGATGAAAGAAAACACTCCTATACAAATGAAACTTGTGCCATATACCGAAATCCACTTCTCCTGTTTTATATTCAGTTTGGCTCAGCTGGAGAGTCTTATCACTGAAAAAAGTAATTTTATAAAAGGCACAGTAATGCCTTTTTATGACAGAACAGCCCAAAATAGAATTTGCCTTGACATCTTAGACTGCCTCTGCATAGTATTGGTTTTTACAGCTCTAGAAGATAATTCTGCAAACATGTTTCTCTTCCAAAAATAATGTGAGAGAAAAACCTTGATTATGTAGTTTGTTACCTCTTTCTTCAGGAATTATTCAAAATTATTAGAATAAGGTGCTAATGACACTTTTGGGGACAATCCAGCAAGAGCTGAGCAGTTTTCTGTCCCATTGATGTCAGTGGAAAAGTAGAGCATAAGCATATGTTTCTCCCACCATAGGAGAACAGTGAGATCCAAAAGAACCTCATTTTGGTTGGATTGTGACCTCTGTAAATCATTAGGAGATACTTGCATCTAACAGGTACTCTGTAAGCAGTTCTGTGTTCAAGCATTTCATACAATGCATAAGTGAAAAAGATCTTTGTTGCAGGGCAGACAAAGCAAATTATTAGTTTCAAACTTAAAGCTTTGTATTTGTATATTCAGTGCAGTGGGGGCTTCTCTCATTTTTAAGCATTAGTAGTTCAATAAAGTTTTTGGCCTTCTTGAAGTAGATGAGGGATTTTTTCCCCACATGATCACTTATTTGCAGGATTGTGGTTCAAACATGAGAAAGCTGCATGTAAGCTGGTAAGGGAACAAATGCAAGTAGCAGACATTACCTACCCAATATGTGTGAATATATTGGGCATATATGTGTGTGAATCAGCCCAAACTGAACATTTTTACATTGCTGCAATTTCAATGTGACAGATTTAGGTATGTTCCCAACTCCCACATGGCAAATAATCAAATCTGAAATTATTTGGCTTCTGCTGCATTATGCTGTATATGTTTTGTTTATATATTTGAAGTCCTTAAAACATGTTCAAATCTGTTAAACTGAAAAAATTAAGCAACACTTGTGGGAAATCCATGTTGCAAGCCCAGTCATTAATCACACATTTGGTTAGTTGTTAATTATTCTGCATTTGAAAGGATTTATTTTTATTCTGGTAATACATCTGCCATAGACAGACCAGGAAGGTGTATTTGATTCAGAGCTGGGATATTTAAATATTTATATTTTTCATTCATAGATATGTTGGAGATATATTTTTATAGATAGCATTATTACTTATTGTATTGCCCTGAACAAGAGACCTCTGTTATGGCTCTGTTCTAAATAAAGATAAAAAAATGCATATTTTTTTAAAGCTGTCCTTTAAAATATGGAAATTTTTTTCATCACAGGCATTTAAAAACTGTCACATTTGATCTTATGCATCCTTATTTGAAAATGCCCTGTTGAATTTTGGACTTTCACCCAAGTAACTGCATAAACCTCAATGGGAGTAAGTCCCATTGGATCCAGTGAGACTTGCTTCTATGTATAGTTACATTGGCCTGTTAGCATCTTCAGCCACTTAATTTGAAAAATGTTAAAGTTGTGTTAGAGAACTATCTTGAAAGAAAATTGTCCACTGATATCTCTTACCTATTTTGAGGCATAGATGAAACAGAAGCAAAAAACTGTATTTACTATATTTTTATGATTCAATATTCTTCTTACAAATGCAAAAGGATGAAAGCTCAGTTTCTTTGACATTGGGATGATTGTTCATAGAGCTTCATCTGTATTTATACTTTTAGGTTGCAATCCTGTACACTCTTACTGAGAATAAGCTTCATTGAACTTAGTTGAGTCACAGCTCCAAGTAAACATACATAGGTCAGATGCACAATTTCTTCCACTAAAACATTTTACAAGGGCTGTATTAGTCCATTAGCTCAGCTGTGTATTAATCTATGTTTCAATTACGACATTGTGCTGTAAACGAAACTAATTGTTTTAAAATTTTGAAGGTAAAACATGTTATGTATACAGTGCCTTGCAGAAGTATCCCCTCTTTTTGACATTTTGACATGTTGTGACATTTTGTTGTGCTACAACCTGGAATTTAAATGGATTTAATTGATATTGTTACCTCTTCCTGTACACAAGATACTCAACATTATGAGAGTGTAGAATATTTTCATTGTGGTAGAAAAGATAAATAAACAAAAACAAACTGGCACTTGAATTTAGAAAAAGTCAAAGTAGGGACAAATCCCTGTGCAAGCCACTGTTTCAGCCCAAAGCTTAATCTTTGGAACTGCTTCTACTAAATTATAAGGAAAAAGTCTGATTTAAAATGCCATAGACAAGGCTCAACTGAGTTATGAAATCTTTTCTCTTTAAAACTATATAATTTGATATAATCTTAAACAATCCTATGAAATTTAAGATGCAGTCCCAAGCTTCTTTTGTTTCTTAACATCCAAATGATAAGAGAATGAGGTAGTTTTCATTGTTCAGTATGCTTGTTCAGTACAGTATATTTGTTTTGTATTAATTGCAACTTTTTCCAGTGTTCTTCATAACAATATTTTGAACTCCTGGCTTTCAGTTGTTCAGATTCATTAGATAGTTACACAAAGTTGTTCCCTAGTATGGTCCATAGTAAATGTACAGCTTTGTAATAATATATTAAAAAGAAACACATAAATTAGCAATTCAGTCTAATGTAAAATTAAATATTAAGTTGGTGTAGCTGCAAGGTATCACAGAAGGATAGAGATAATCAAAGCTTTAACAGTGCATTTCCATACCTTAACAAACTTGAAGAATAGGAGACATTCAAGAACAGATATACTCTGTTGATCCTATTAAATCTTTTATATCAGTGATTAAATATCAGTGATCATGAGGTGTTAGAGTTGTTAGAACACAACCATCTCTGTCCAAGCATGCATTTGGTGGGAATCACACAATTGCCTTTACATGCATGTGCAGCCAGCACAACCCCGCTAGAATTTTAGGTATATTTCTATGAATCAGTATCACCAGTGTGACCAGTATTTTAGATGCCCCCTAGTTTTGTAATAGCAGTGATGTTTTTTGTACAATTACTGTAACAGAACTGGAGGTGGCCATGGGTACACCAACCATTTGGAGGAACTAGATCATATAAACAACAAGCCTTTAGACCAGACTTGGGCAGATTTCAGGCTTTCCAGATCAACTCAGGAGTTCATTTTTACTAGAAACTTGGATCGTAAGTTTGCAAAATAAGCTTGGGCATGGGAGAACTAGATACAAAAGGGTGGCAAGGCCAATTACTGCTCTATCCCATAAACCATAGACTGAGATGCCCTGCATATACAAGGATAAATCAGAGTTATATAGAATCATACTGCTGGAAGGGGCATGGCCAACCCCTGCTCAGTGCAGCACAAATTCTAACCAGTCGTCACCCTGCTTAGCTTCCAGGATTAAACAGGATCAGGCACTTCAGGCTATGTAGAAGCTATGGATCAATGCATATATTACAACATCCTAATTTAGATGGAAGTCTTCCTTTTTGTTGCTACTGCTAAACCAATAGGAGCCTGGAACCCTTGCTGAATAGTGCCAGCATTTCACCAGTAAACCTCAATGTACCTTCTGGTTACCCCACATTTTGCAATTTGGCCAGATAAGTCTTGGAGGGCCTTTATGCAAGACACCCTCAACAGTGCTCCTTCCTTGGAGGTAATTTCCCTGCTCTTCCTCACTGCAACCACTGCTTGCCTGGTAGGCAGAGAGCTGATGAGCCAGTAGGCGTTGGCATCTACGGCCCTTTCTGATCAGCACTGTTGACCAGCCAGAGCAAAAGACAGCTGAACAAGCAAGTTGCGACAGCGAGGGGAGGAGCAACTCCAGGAGCTCTTGCAAGTGGGCCCCTGTGGGGATGAGGGACTTCAGCAAGTGCCCTACTAGGCCTATTCTTGGTTCTGTTCATGGCCAGACCATGAGTCTGGAAGTAGGGTGAGCATCCAAGCAAATAAAGAATGATATAAAGATGGTTACAGTGGTACCTCATCTTATGAACGCCTCAGTTCACGACCAAATTGGGTCGCAAAAAGAAATTTCATAAAAATTTTGCCACAGGTCGCAAACTGCATTGGGTGACAATTGTGAGCGCAATCACCTTCCCTGCACGGGCGCAATTGCGGTCATGCTGGGAGGGAGATGGCCACAATTGTGCCTGTGTTCCCTGCTCGTGCGGGCCCATGCCCCCCCACGGATCCCTTCCTCCCCTCCTGCACATGTCTGCACCCGTCTCCCCCCACCCCCCCACACAATTGCTGGGGGGGGGGATGACTGTGATCTTTGTTCTTTGTCACTTTGCTTAAAAATTTTATGAGTAAGAAAAAATAGTTGCAGAACGGATTAACCTTATTTACATTGCCCCTTATGGGGAAATTTGACTTGGCTCACAACCAATTTGGGTCATGACCAGAGTCCTGGAATGGATTAATTTCGTGAGCCAAGGTACCACTGTACTTTCTATCATGGTAAGTCTTCTATGTTTGTTTTTCAGCAAGTTTCAGAAAATTTATCTGAAAATCAATGGCAATCCATTCAGGCTGTGGAGAAAAGCAGGGCCTTTTGAAGTACCAGAGAAAAGTAAAAGTCACATGTAAAACAATAGCAGGTTGTTTTTTGACCCAGCACTGTGTTGAGAGCAGTTGACTCCAGCAAACTTATTTTCACACAGAATTAGGGGTGTTTCAGGGGGAGGGTTATGGGGCTGACCTCTGCCCTTCATGCTGACTCCTCTAACACAGTTGAACTAAACTAAGGCATTCCCTGTTGTCTCTGTTACAGACCCTTTGCCAAGGGAAAGCAAAACAGAGTCTGATTTCAGTGTGCTTGATAATTCACTGTTGGGACAATGCAGTGAAGGATAACAACTCTCCAAAGCTCTGTATTGTCAGGGGAAGAGGAAAAGAAAAGGGAATATTTGTTAGTGGACAATGATAGCCTCAAAATATTTTCTCCTCCTTTTCTTTCAAGAAAAGACTATCAATCTAGATTAAGAACAGGGTTGGATCAAATTTTGTACTTTTTGGTGTTTTATTGAGCCAGGGAGGGTGAATCAGAAATAATTTCTTTAGAAGCTCAGTACTGCAGTCACAGATGCATATAACTGTTTTTCTGTGTTCTGTTTTTGCAGTACTTAAACTTTGTAGGCTATGCAGGATTACCAACAATGGCTTTCAAAAGCAAAAGAGAAAGGAGTAGTATTGTCAGAAATGTCTGTTGTTGACATGTGGGAACTTTGTGATGTCCCTAAAGAGACTTTACTAATTTGGATATGGCCCCTTAGGGCAAAACAATTGCTTTAATTTTGTTTCATATTTTTCCTATTTGTTAACAATTATGCTTAGGCAGGAACTGAAAGAAGCCTTGCCTTGCCTCTGATAAAGTTTTCATTATAGGTGTTGCACTAGGTTTTTGTAGAATTACAGCCATATATTACACAGTGTGATTGCATACAAAACATGGTCAGATAAAATTCTTTGCTCATGCTCTCTGCAGGGTGTGTGTAGGTTAATTTGTTTATTGGTTCTCATGTTTATCACAAGCTCTCCTTAACAAATTCTTTACTTGCAATTATCCTTTCTCATCCCACTGCAAAAAACGACATTAAGGGTACAATCCTATGAGTGTTGAGGCACAAAAATAGTCCTACAATTCCCAGCATTCCCCAGCCATCACGGCTAGTTAGGGAATGCTGGGCATTGTGGGACTTTTTAATGTCTAACCATGCATGAGATTGTGTCCTTAATCATCTAGAACACTTAGGGAGCAACCCTATAGCCTCCCAATTCTTCAGGATTCCCATCCCTCCTCTCTCGCAGCAGGCGCAGAAAGAAGCTCACTCACGTTCTCCAAAAGTGCAAATGTGCTTGGGAAAGGGGCATGCTGTGGAGTGGGCAGAAGGCTGGCACTGTCTCCATATGCCAATCCCACTGGCATCCCAGCCTTCTTCTCTGATGCTTCCCATTAGCTTATCCAGATGGCTGAAAGCAGCCGTCTAGAGAAAATGCACTGGGTCAGGTGCAGCAGTGGCTAAATTGCCACTGTCATGCCTTGCTTGGGCCATGGACGCACTTAAGCTTCTGTGCCTCGGGTGGAAATGACAAAATTGTCCCCTACTTATCTTCCCAGCCAATGCACCAGTCTTAAGTTCACTTTGTTTCACTTTGGAACCTCTACTTGTGGGTCCTAAGGACCCTTGAAGACAACCAAGTTGTCCAAACAGGAAGACATTACCACAGACTAAAAAGCAAAATGAATTCTTAAATTATATATTTAAGACTACTGCAGAAGAGAAGTAGCATGGTGATTATGTGGTGTGGAGGTTAGTGCGTTGGACTGGGGACCCAGGCGTTCCAGGTTCCATATACCACATGGAATATATATTCCATGTATACCAACCTGATCACTGAGGTGGTCATCTGAGGCCCTTCTCCATGTCCCCCACCTAATTAAGTAAGAGGAGAAATGGAAAGGAGAAGGGGCTTTTCTGTAACAGTGCCCAGTTACAGAACTCTTTTCCATCAGAGATTCAGCTGGCGCCATCTCTTTATTCTTTTAGGCACCAATTAAAATCATTTTGGTGAGTGAGCTTTTGATTTATAGTTTTAATGGTTTATGCTGCCAATTGCTGCTGCCCATACCAGATTTTATATTTTGTACTTGATTTAATTTTGTTTAAATTTACTTTATTTTTATTAAGGTTATTTTAAATACTTGTTGACTGCTTAATTTTATGTCTATTTTTATTTTTGATTTTACTTCTATTGATGGTTTTTATATTATAAACTGTTTTAAATGCATTACAAATTGTATTGTTTTAACTGTTGTAGCAACATGTTGTGAGCTGCCCAGACAGCCTTATGGCTAATGAGGTGACAGACAAGTCAAGTCAATAAACAAACAAACAAACAAACAAACACAATCAATCATACTTCCCACTCAGCCATGAAGCTCACTGGGAGACTTTGGGGCCGTCACTGATTTTTAGTCCAATCTACCTCACAGGATTGCTCTTGTGAGGATAAACTGGAGAGGAGGAGAACTTGCAAGCTGCTTTGAGTCCCTTGCAAAAGGAAGAAATGTGGGATATAAATGCAATGGAATAATAATGTGAGCATTGAAAGCTTTCTTTGTGATTCCATTATCAGCAGTGAAAGAGAACCTAATGTAAGTGTAAAATGAGTCCTATGCAAATTGGGGTCATGCTGGCTTGTAGGGCTTTTTTCTGTCTAAATGTGCATGGGACTACACCTTAGAAGAATTGCGGTTGACAGTTGACAGAGCAGTCCAAATGCAGCAAGTGAGATGGAGCTTCTAACAGTCATGTTATGACTCCTCCTCACTGCCCCCCTGTTTACTATAGGGTTGTAAAGCTAAACTGAAACATACTAAAATTGCTACCTCTCCCCTTTTCTTTCTCCTGCCTGTTACTTGAATGCAAAAAGCTAAACTGAAGAATCAGTAAGTTCCTCTGGGCATGTGAAAATTAAGTGTAATCTAAGTAGAAGCTGGAATAAAAGAACAAAAATGAAAGGCTTTGAAATCATCCCAAGTTCCACCTTCAGAGATAAGATAAAGCTCAGAAAATGTTGTAAGGTTAACTTTAGAAGGTATAAATGTCCAAAGAAGTCCATAGTTAGCATATTCTTGGGTTCAGTGGTCCAGGTCAAAGCAAAAGCTATAAGAGAGGGCAGTGAAGCAGCAGAAAAAAACTCTCTTGCTGCCTATGAGTTTATGCACTGTTTCTTCCCTGAAGGTAGGGAACCAATGAGTGATGAAACATCCTTTTTCAATCAGAACTGGGTAATGTGAGTTTTTACTCCACTCGTTCAGTGATTAGACCCCAACAATCTTGCAGTCTACCATCTGGGCATGTTTCTTGACTGACATTTTCCTTGACCTTCCTTCCTTGCCTCATATTTGATCATATCTTCTTTAATACTCTTGTTTGTGCTTATTGTTAGGATTTCTTAACCAGCAGGCATTGAGGAAGGACATGCTTCAGGATCTGTTATTAGTCAGATACACAAACTGATCTGCTTTAGCAAGGTTTCTTTCCCCCTTAGTTTGTATCTAAGCATGCACCATTTCTGCGGCTCATAATACCCGCTCTGCCAGCACAATTTGCCCATGCCCTTGCTTTGCTCTACAGAAGTCATTTGAGAAAGGGAGCACCATTTTTATCTTCCTTCAGATCCAGTTCAAAGCCAGTTATTAGCAGTTATAATGCCATGACATTAATTGGTATGGAAACACATGTATAAGGTCTTTTGCCCATGGGTCTAGAATATAAATATGGGTATTTTAAAATATATCTGGTGTCTTTTAGGGGGTTCTCTGACAGAAATCCCCAAAACTCCCATTCAGACTATTCAACCATTCTAGATCAAATTAGCCATTTTCAGTCTTTTGTTACCAATATTATTTTACCCTTTCAGTGCCAAATTAATAACTTAGAGCTCTGTAGAGAAACACATGTGCTATGAGTTTCACTAGCAACACTATCCATTTCTCAGGTTCTGATTATTTGAGCATTTTGGATATTTTCCACACCATTTAGATTCAGAGGATGTGTCACTATGTAAATAACCCAGCAGCCTGCTTTGCTGCCAATTCTTACCTGCTCTACATGGTTCTGCCTTCCAAACAAGTATCTGTTCTTGAAGGAAATGTCCAAAATATGTGGTTTCTTTACCAAGGAGCTGCAGGCAGTAGCTTCTATATGCAGACCCATTATAATAGCTGAAATCCTGGGCACATTTACTCAGGAGCAAGCCCCACTGAACACAGTGGTGCTTACCTCTGAGGAAACTTTCACAGAATTGTTCAGAGAGAACAGTATAACTAGAAAAGATTGGAAGGCAAGTCCATCTCTGCAGCCATTGCCATCTCCAGGGCCCACAGGCAAGATGTTTTCAATGGGTCCACTCATTCAGTGAAACTGCCTTCCCATTGCCATGGTCACCAGCTGCTCCTTCTCTTCATTCTCTTTCTCATCACTGCTACCACCTGCTACCACCCGCTTGCTGGACACGCAGAGAGCTGGTCGGTGACAGAATCTTGGTTTTCAATTTGCAAGGAATGAACACTCAGACTCGTGGAGAAGATTTACACATCTGAAGCTCTGTGACTTTATTGAATCGGTGCCCCAGTTCCTGCAGTAATTAGTGACAGTGCACTCCTGGGTAGAGGCAAACTCATCTACAAAATCACAGCCCATGCACAGACACTTTTATAATCAGCTAATCACATATACCAATATAGAGTGTTAAGTTTCCAGGTAATGTTAGTACAATAGCATCTTGATGTCTTTAGGCATGACATAATGCTCTAAACCAATCAGAAATGCTAGTAACAATAGTATGAACAATATTACTGATTGCTTTATTAACATGTCAATTCAATAGATTCCTTGCAGTTTGGATCAGCCTCTGTGTCTGTTTAGACATGCAAATGTGTCTGATTGAGGAGCCATTCAGGAAAACTGTTTGACAGCTACACTGTGCAGGCACTTGCCTCTGTGGAACTAGATGATTAAATGGATCCATCCAGAAACAAATCATAGAATCATAGATTGGCAGGGGCCATGAAGACCATTGCGTCTAATCCCCTGCTGTTGCAGGACACCAGGTTACACCATCCCACTCAGATGGCTGTCCAGTGTCTTTGTTTCAGTGGTCCGCAGCCGATGGGAACACCGGTATTTCCCCACTGATAGTGTTAGTCTACAGCAACTTCTCAGCCCAGCTAAGAATTCTATCTTCTTAAAGCAATAGCAATGCTAAATAGTAGCTTGGTTTGGAATTCTGCTACTATCTGAGAAAGGGTCCCAGCTTTGATTTTATATCACAAAGGCACATAAAAGCAACCTTTTTCTACCACGATTTCTTCTCAATTTCTCCAACAGAGGCAATCAAGCAGTGACATCCAATGCTCCACTGTATCACTACAGTTCTCTTGCCAGTGGAAGAGGCAGGTGACGAAGCAAGTGAAGAGAAAGAACAGCTCCTTGCACCCTTGCCCCTGCTGGGGAGAGGGCACTCAGCAGGGGCCAGCCATGCTTACGCTCGACACCAGGCCCATCTGCGGTTCTCTTGCTTAGCACAGGACCTTTGGTTTTCATCTTTTTCCATCACCCATGCCAAGGCAAGTGAACATCATTCTGTTGTGAATACATTGAAAGAAATAATCTTTTTTTCTTGGAAACTGAACAGTTGGGATTACATGGTGTAATACAGAATTTAGAGTTAATAAGGAATCCAACAACCTGAATCAAAAATTAGGAAGTGGCTGCTGAGAGAAACCCAAAAGCAGTTTGGTATGTTGAATATTTGTACTCAGATTTAAGAACCCCAACATTTGTGTAAAAAAAACAACTTTTACTGCAATAATAATTGTTCCAAGTCACAATTCTTATAGTAACCTACTCTAACTTGCTGTCCTCCAGAAGTGCTGGACAACACCTCTCAGCACCTTCCGTCCAGTATAGATTCTCTCCCTTAAAGCATTTGCATGTGTCCCAACCATTTCCTTTCCCAGATCTCCTAATGCATCCAGCATAATGCATGCAACTTTGCCTTCATGGTAGAATGTGCATTTCTTGGGACTTCTCAGACTGAGTATTCAAGCTGATCAGTCCAACAGGATTTGCTCAAGGGAGCAAATTTTCCAACGCCTGGCTCAAAAATTCCAGAGTCCAAAGAAAATATGTACAGTAGAATGACTGACAGACAAGCAAGAGAGATGAGAGAAAGGCACTAGCGGGGATGAAGAATGTAGACCAATGGCTGGTAGTGGCAGAAGAATGGGAAGGGTCAAGGACAGACTTCGCCCCTGACAATTACTAGTTGATGTCAGGCATTCTGGCGTCCTTCCCTTTGAGTCCCTGTGACGCCGTAATCGCCTCCAGTAGTCAGAGTCTGTTTTCTCACTGCCTGTGCACTTCCCCCTTCTGAGTCTGTGGCCCTTCTTGCTGCATTTGCGGCGCAGGCATTGCTAGCTGTTGCTTGTTAGGAGAATTTCCCCTAAAGTCAGACCTGTGGTAAGAGCCGTGTGAAGCGGAAGACAATTAGGGGCTTATTAGTGTCCTGGGGAGACGTGTAACTTGTGTTGCTGGGACTTACCAAAACAGCGAGAGTCTTATGGGCAAGCTCCAGCCGAGAAAAGACTGAGGGATTGTCTCACCTAATTATGGGAAATGGGCCTCTTTGTGTTTGTGATTCGGTACGGTTGTCCGATCGCTTTTCTCTGGCTGCTGGCTCAGGCCAAGCTGGAAGTGTGCTAATTAGAGGAGAAATGGACGTAGTGATCCTGTCAGCTCTTGTTACCGGCAGGGACAAAGCGGAATATTATTCTGAGGCAGTGTTTTGTGAGTGTCCCTCTTCCAGCTCTCATTAGGGAAAAGGCTGGTAGATGGGGAGGGGACACTACCCCATGGGCTGGCTAATGGAGCACAGGCCCCGTTACTGTGCTAATTAACGGGCTCAAGCAAATGTTTCTCCAACCAGCAGTCCCAGCCATTAACGCCTAGTGTGTCCAAAACCTCGGGCACCTTCCCTGATGAGCAGATTGGTTGTCTGAAGGAAAGGGGTCTACTTTGGAGGAAACTCTGAAAGTTCAACTAAAGGAATATGGACATCTGCTATGTCACGTTAAAGCCAGCCTGCTCAACCTGTGATCCACCAAGCTGAACATGGCTCCTCAGTCAGATGTTGCAGCTTGCCAGGGAGTTGACAACCTTCCTTTTTTTCCCTGACTCAAGAGGACTACCGAGCTCGAGGTTTTCCAAACCTTCTGTGGGATTTGGCAGGTGGGCTGCATGAGGGTTGATGAGTCACAAGTTAGGTAAGCTTGCTTCCAAGCCCAGGTACTGCAGAGCTAGTTCAATCTATTTATACCAAGCACAACCTTCTAAAATTCTAAACGCACATAAGGATAACATGGCGTCCAGAAGGAAGGAGCAGGCAGTAAGAGATTTCAGCTGTCAACATTTGACTTGCTTTAAATAGGACCATGACGGCAACATGGACTGAGAGGCCTGAAAAGGTTGACAGCAAAATAAGGGGAACTCTTGGACAATATTACAGCCTTCAAACTGACCTTATTGTTATACAAAGGTTCCAGGTATTCTGCTGAGAATTTTAGCAACCTGAAAATATTGGCTATTCAATATTGGCCAATATTTCAAAAAAATAAAAAATCAGAATCAAATTTCTAGTCCATATGCTTAAAATGTGTGACTCTAGCCTAGTGCAATTGTCAAACTATCAATTTTGTTCTGAATTAGCTGAATATTTTGATTCTTCTAATGTAGTTTGTATAAAATCCTATCCATTTATATTTTTTAAACTTTTTTCTTCTGGGACCTATATAACTATTACCAAAGCATTACAGAGCTGGTTTTCACATTGGCTTTTATGCACCAAAGTCTACATTTAAAAAACAGTTATTTATTTATTACAGACATTTATATCCCATCCTATTGCCAAGCACTCAGGATGGCTTACAAAATATAAAAGTACAATATAAAATATAAAAATACAATATAAAACATCAATTATTAAAACAATATAAAACACATCGCAAACTTAAGAAAAAGGAGAAAAAAATAGAAAGTGCAACTGTGAAGGGAAAATTCTAAAACATCTAAAACCATTGGTACTTAAAATAATGGTCAAATAAAAAGTTATACCAGATATGTCTGTAAAGATCTACCTTTTAAGCACAGTTAATGCTCAACTCAAGAGCCTCTAATCACTAAGTTGACAGCAACTTGTCTTCCTACCACCCAGGAAGTAATACTAACTGTTCAACTACCCAAATGTACATGTCGTGACCCCCCCGCCCCTCACACACACACACAGAGATGGCTTTTAAAAAGCAAGGCTTTCTGGCACATGCAACAGCTTAGATCAAAGAACAAAGCTGGAGCATGTGGGTAGTTCCACAGTAACAGACAATATACCGAGAGTGACTGTTATCACTAAAGAAAACCATTACCTTTTAAGGCTGCACTAGCCCTGAAAACAATACAGGTTGAAGAAAATAAAATTCATGAGATGCATTCTTATTTTGGCACTAGCAGAAACTTTATCACAGTAACATGAGCCTGCTATTGATACACCAAAGACTAAGCCAATTCATTGGTATAGCTGCTATAATTCCAGAGCTTGGTTAAAACAGACAAAAAAAAAAATGTGTTGCGTTTTGAAGTCTCTTGTCTGTCTGGAATAGTGCTCATATCCCTCATATCACAATTCTACTTCCTGAGAATTGAGACACCTAAATCCTTGTGAGATTTGCACTTCAATGCATTTATGTACATATTAGTTAGTTCTGTAAAGATGGGAACTACCATCCTCCTTCAATGAGAAAGGCCATGGAACTGGTGGATTAGTCTGGCCCAGTCTGACAGTGGAAATGCATGGCTGCAGAAATATAGCCGTCCATGTGAACTGCATCCTCCAAACACAAGTATTACATAAGATCCAGCATTCATGGGACATGGCTTTCATTTTTTACTATTTCCTCTCCCATCTACTACTTTTTTGTCACCTAATCTGATAAAAGTTCTGGAGAATTCAAAACCTTGTACACTTTAGTGGAATGTT
The DNA here is from genome assembly GCF_004798865.1 of Varanus komodoensis. Lineage (NCBI taxonomy): Eukaryota > Metazoa > Chordata > Lepidosauria > Squamata > Varanidae > Varanus > Varanus komodoensis. The sequence goes on from NW_025335761.1 coordinate 34,509,027, forward strand.
GGTTGGTGAAGATAAAGGAACTGCCCAGCAGTGGTTACTGGATTTTTCCTTCATAGCTCTTTATGTCTTTTTTATTTATTAGCGTATTTTCCACATTTGCATCTCCGCATCTATATTAACATATGCAATTTTATGAATAGTAGGGCCTTTTTTTGGTGGTGCTTCAATTATTTTCAGTGATGTGAAAGTGCTCGCCCTAACACAGAGAAATGGTTCCATTTGTACTCTTCCCCAAGCCTCACAACAGTTCCACTGCAATGGTGCTTTCCTTGGGTTGTCCTGATGCAGCACAGCTCTGATTGTCCAGTCACTTTGGCCTTTGGTTATCTTCTCACAAACGTTTTAGAGATCCAGTAACTGAGCATAGGTAGAAATAGCATCTTACATTAGTCTAAGTATGCCAACGTGTGTTCATATCCATCTTCCTGCTTGATTTGGCAGTGTTCTGTGCTGTATTTTAATAATGTACTGTATTTAAATTTTGATTAAAACACTGCACAATTAAAATACTTTACTAAATAATATAATATAATTATATAATTAAAATTATATTTTAATTTTATTTTATTAGCCATGATTCCCCCATCCCTTTTGCTTTTGACTTACCCACCGTTGAATATGTCTCCCCCACCCCGCGGTACTTTGCTAAAATGGAATCTGGCCTTTGGGTGGAATGAGGTTCAAAACGCCTGATCTAACTGAATGCTGCATTTGGCAATAAATAGGAATCGTTATGTATATCTTGTATCGCTCCTTTTCCAGTAAATTGAATCTGTGACTGTCTGGCCAGGTCAAGGACTCTGGTCAAGCTGATGACAACAGTGTTATCAGAGATGTGCCTAGATTTCAGAGTGAGAAACAAGATTAAACCCAAATGCTGTAGTCCA
>NW_025335761.1:34510013-34558174 GCF_004798865.1 Varanus komodoensis
AGCATCTAGCTACCTCTTCTGTTTTAAGTGCTTCTGGGAGAAAGTGGTGTTTAGATGATTGTGATGAGGACAGTCTCATTAACATATATGTGTATGTATTATTTTGTTGGCTAGCAGGGGCAGACAGGAAAATATGCTAATTTAGTTACATGTACTTAAGAATGCTGCAATAGAATATGAGGACGAAGGAATGTGGAAGACCTTTTAAAACCCCACCTGTTCACCACACGGAAGCTAGTTTTGCACCCCTCCTCTCATGGTGGCAACATTGCTATGACTTCCTTGAACAACACGACAAACTTTGTAAATGATGCCAAGGTAAGCGAGCCGCAGTATTGTATTGCTATTGTACAATAGCACTTTAAGAGGAAGCGCCACCCTAGTGAGAAAGGAACTGGGGGAAATATTTTTCCAAAGAAGCATCAGATAACCAGAGTGCCAGAACCATCACACCGGTCACTACCCATCTCACCACAGATGGCATGAAGAAAGGGCTGGCTGGACAAGCCTTCTTGACTGGTCAGTCAGGCCAGATAAAGAAGGTATTTTTTTGGAAGTGCTTCCAGGCTAAGTCTTGCCTTCATAATCGGATGGGAGGGATCCAAATTTTCCCATATTTCAGTGTTTGTTAGATTTCCACAAATAGAGAATTTTATTCTTTATGTAGTCTTCTACATGCTGCTCCCAGAAAAAGATTTCTTTCACTTTTCTTAGAAGAAAGGTCTGAGAGAACTTTGATTGCACTGATGTGTAAGCTACTTAAAGATATAGATCTTTATGTAACCAATCAAGTAGCCCACTCTGTCTGATTGTTGAAAAAAAGATTAGAGCAAAGGTCCTAAAAACTGTTGATGTTAGCCATGCATGTGATGAAATGACTTAATTGGCTTGTTTGGGGTCTTTTTTCTTTTACTTTTGCCTGTGACTTTTCTGGAAAAATTAAAATAATTATGTGGCAATATGCAACAAAATCAATTGACTGTCTCAATGTACAAAGCTGATGTGGAAGGGAATATATTGGAAATATCCTTACAGGAAGGGATTCTGTTTGGTCTAAACTAGAATTTAGTAATTAGGTTCTATTTTGATGCTATTTTTCTAGGGATAAAGTATTTATTTAATTAAAACAAACCATAGCTTTAAATTCCATATGGAATGTCCCTGCCAAGGGATACATGCATGGTTCCTTGACAGTTTTAAATTGGATTTTAAAGACCTAGTTGTGCCAGATTCCTTTTAATTGAATATAGGTCCATTTTTTTCAAATCCAAAATGTTATTGTTATGCCAGTTATTTTAAAATTAATTTGACTTTGTACATTATTGTCAGTGAATGTTTAAAATTAAATAAATTCAGTTTAGGGTTAGGGCTAGTCGCTATATTTAAATCAATTGTACATATGACTATGATATGTAAATTTGATTGCTGAAAAAAATACAAAAAATCTTCAAGCCTACCTGGAGGATAAGGTTCAAAGATGTAAAAAAGTACCTTTCAGGAATGGAACGACAACTTGAACATAAATTAAGAAATAAAAGAAACGTGAAAAATATAAAATGAATCATATTCCATCTTTGTTACTATTATTTATTTCATTTCTGTACTGCCCCACAGTTGAAGTTCTCTGCTTTATATAAAAACAATAAAAATGAAAGCATTTAAGTATGGTGCAATTAGTCAAGAGAGCATTGATCCAAATGCTTCTTGAGACGTGGAAGTTACTGCACTGGAAGGTTAGATGAAGCTCTCCTGCAGTTCCAAAACAAAAAACCAAAAAAACAGCCTATGGAGAATAAACTAAGCAGCCGTCCCCTGCCTCCTGCCATTGCTCCAATTCTTTTTGCTGCCTCACCACCAACAGCTACATATCAATACAACAAAACATTCCAACACTGCTGGTTCAGCCCTTGGGGTGGCAACCTTCTATTAATCTGGGAATAGGCTAGTCACAACCTCAGTTTACGACACAGTTATTTTGTTTCAGATATTAGAACACATTTATGTTCTGCTGGAATAAATAAGTGCATCTGAGGTCTGAATGAAGCCATAATTTTAATAGGAGAGTAGGTAAAATATGCCAGTTCCAAAGGGGGAGCTGCATTAGTCTGTGGCAGCAAAAACAGTGTCAGGTGTCCAGTGGTCCCTTAAAGACCAACAAATTACAGCTGCAGCCCACTTCATCATATATGTGGGGCATCTTTGTGAGTGGGATGTATAGGGAGAACAAAATATTAACAGTGAGTTCAGGGTGGAATGAAACACAAGAAGTAGTCCATCAATAACCATGCTGAAGTTAGATATAGATAGAAAATTATAGTAACAATTCACATGATGAAAAGATGTAAGATAGGTGTACTGAAGAGCAGCCTTGTGATATCTTACACATCAAGACATTCAGTCTGCAGTGATATTCCTTTTCTTGCAAGCCTGGTAAGCATTCCCAGTAGTATTTGTTTATGAACTCAGGATGATGAAGTCTCAGAGAGGTGACTGTTGCATGCATCTCTTGTACACCACCTAGTAAACGCAGGTGTTTAATCAAGAACACAACTTGATCTTTCACAGGTGAGGAACTAGCCAGTGGTCAGTTACCAGCTCCTTGAAAACTGAGTTGGGAAGAACTCAACTCAAAAGAAATAAAATGGGATTCTTTGGAATCTCAGTGATAAGTGGCATTCACCGTCTGCCCTCCCATGTAGTAAGTCCTCTCTCAATTGGACTTCCCCAAGCCTCAGAGTTTTGGACTTCAGCTCCTATCAGCCCCAATCTACATGGGCCTGCGATCAGGAGTGCTGGGAGTTGCAGGCTGATCTAGGTCAGCCTTCTGGTTGTGACTCTCCTGGGGAGGTTGTGACTCTCCCGGGGAGTCTTGACTGGTATCTCTGCTTCCCTGCCATGCTCCGCCTTCCTCTATGGGAAGCCCTCCCTTGAACTGTTCTCCAGCAATGTGTAGAGGTGCATTCCAGCAATGCTGCTGTGCTTGAGAGTAGCCAGTGGACAGGAGCATGATGAGAGCAGGAGGGGAGACTGCACATCACCTGACCCCCTTCAGCCAATTCACTGAGACAAGACGTCAAATTAATGAGCCCTCAGGAGTGTAATTAGCTGTCAATTACCTCAAATTAATCAACTCCTCGCCTAATTAAGCATTATCGGCAGGTGGGCAAAAAACGGGCCATTGTGTGGGAGCCATGAGAAAAGCATGGCTGGCAAACTTGGTTAGTATCAGCAGCGCATTCCCTGCCTCACTGAACCACGGACACCAGGACAGCCAGGCACTTCTTAAAGGCATACAGCCCCCTTTATCCCCCTCCCCCTCCACACACACACACTTTCTACCTGCAATAGAACACATGAGAGACAGGGAAATTGGGCTAAATTGCTTTCTGAGATCACACCTACTGATGTGCCATTGTGGTGGGGTCCCTTTTCCTCTCACCAAAACGGCACAGGAGAGAGAGAGAGAGAGAGCGAGCGAATGCATGGAAAGTTGAGCATGCCAAGACACATGTGGCTACTTTCCTTGCATAAAAAGAAGTGTTGAATATGACTATCAATTGCTATGGGACCTTGGAATGCTACCACTGTATCCTTGTACTGTAGCACCAGCTAAAAAATCTGACCCTGAGGCCATCCAGGCAAACATGCGTGAATGTAGCAAGTGCTACCTTGCAGAAACAATGAGCAGAGTCACATCTGGTCTGTATTTGATCAAGAACAAACACCACCACCTGGAACTGGCCAATGTCTATTAGGTTCCATGGCAGCTGACCAGATTCCAAGAATAAAAGACATTCCTGTTCACATTCGACCTTGGTTTGGTCTTACGCTACTGGCAACATTTGAAAATCCCAAGTAAATGTAAAGAGTTGAGTTAAGGTCTGCCTTCCATGAGAAGGCACATTCCTCAAGAGCTCCATTTGCAGAATGTCTTGCACCTGATTTTTGGAAATACCCTCTTCCTACCACACCATAATTGACCCTATTCAGCAGGGTCTCCAACTCTCTGTATGGAATTCGCAGGGGTCTAGAGGGGTTGTTATGCTAAGGTGGAAATGCAGAAATCTGCTTCTGTCAGTGCAGTTGATTTAATTTAAATCTGGCTCCAACCTGTTATTGGATGGCTTGTGTTGAGTATAAAATTTTAAAATAGGTGCTGTATGCATTCCTCTCAGGTTGAAAGCTGTTTGGTAAAGGGCAAAGTATAATATGTGTTCATCTTTGAAAGCTTATTGGCAAGACCTTTTTGTTGTTGATCTACTCCACTCATTTTAATCTTGTTTGAGCTGCAACAGTGCTTATCTTCCAGAATTTTTGGTAAGAACTGTAATACGATCTTGTAGTGACTTCTGTAAATGTTATTTTAATTGCTTTCTTTACATCAACTTGCAGAGCTCTTGAAAGGAACCCTAGTTAGGCCTGGCACAAAATTGTTTTGCTGTCTTCTATGATCTGAGAAGGAGGTCTGCCTGATCTGGGGGCGGCATATAAGGTTGCTAAATAAATAAATAAATCTAGAGAAGATTACATGAGGACCACCACCATAATCTCTTCTTCTGCAACACTAAAAGGAACAGGGGGGAAATGGCTAAGAGGGGAAGAGAAAGTGCAAGTAGAAGAGATGGGGAGAAACTTTAAGAAAGGTGAGGATACATCCTACCCTATAGAGGACATTTGAAGGACTTTCAGATGACAGTTATATTTGACACTTTCAGATGACACCTATATTTGAATAGCTGTCCAATCCAATTTCTATTTGACAATAAAGAGCTGTAACGAGAGAACAGGGACTTCTAGTTGCCCATTATTAGTAGCTGGATAGTAGACAGAGTGGGTATGCAGGCTGGTCACCTGGTCAATAGGCTTTCCTTCTAGGACAAGACATATGGAATTTCTATTTAACTTACAGTAATTATTTCTAAAATAGTATATATACATATGTGCAAATGTTATGCAAACCTCTGTCCTTCGTAGTTCTTTTTTGGGGTGATGCATTTTTGGGTGATTCATATGTAACCACGTTAGCAAAAATACAGAGACTGATAATAGTAAAAACTAAATGTCCCATGCTGTATTTCTTCAGAGATTATTCAACTATCCTTCTTTGGATGGGACACCATAGTAAATGGACCAAAACCAAAGAAGAAGGATGAGCATAGAAGGTAAAACAGGGAGGAAAAAACCAGCAGGGCCAAGTATATTTCAACTTCTTAAATTCTTACATTTAGTCGCTCTATTAAATAAGGCTGGACTGACTGACTGAAAAGGGCCTATATAATAGGAAAAATGTGTGACATTACTGCTCTGCATGAATATTAATTGATTGTTAATAAATGGGACAATACTTAATGTTTCTTCTTGTCATATTACAGGTAGGAGGATGTCAAAACCCGAAGGATTGTGAACTGCTAGGGATGAGCACTGAACCAATCCACCGCTCAACCTGGGTATACAGTGCTTCCCAGACTGTTGTACAAAGGCCCACTGGATCAATCAACCTGACAAGGAATGGGGCAGCATTATCGGTACCAATTTAAACCAGGGGCTGATCCACTCTGGTGATCAAAAAGTGGACTAAATGAAGGCCCAGAGTCTGAGGTGTTGCAGGACTGGCATATGTGCATCATTCACAGTATCACGCTTTAGCCTTTAAGTGCGTTGTTTGCTTGTTTCCCTCCCTTTCCTAAGGCCAAAGATATGGGTTAGAAGACAGTCAAAATACAACATTGCCCTACTTTTCTATTTTTAAAAAAGATACAGTAATTCAAAGAGGGAGGAATGCTGTTCCTCAGCACTGAAAATCATTTTTGGCCAGATACCACAGTTCCCCGATATAGAAATGTATGCATCAAATCACTGTTCGGGCAGAAGCAGGAGAAAAAACCCAAAGAAGGTTTTTCATAAATGCTTTAGTAAACTTCTTAAGCAACTAGTGAAGAATAGCTCAAGCAGAAGTAGAATGTACTTCTCATCAAATATATTGCAAAAACATTAAAATGAAAGGCTTTGATTACATCTCAAAATCCATTTTTGTGTAGCCAGATTATCACCCTGTGTGCTGGATTTAGCAATGATCAAGATTAGAACAGAATCCCCAGATAACAGAAAAGAGTACACAGGATGTCAATTTGTGACATAATAGTGACCATAATAGTAATCATCACATTTACTGAAGAAGGCCTGGGTCAAGAATGATCCCAGAAATTGCTTGAGCATGATGGTCCGTAATGATCTCCAGCTCCATATTTGTACCTTTCTCACCTCAAAACACTAATTGCCAGGGAAATAATCCCAGATTGTTGGATTAATCTAATTTTCTCTCTATGCTATTTTGTATGCTCGCTATTATTACCACCATTTGGGTTAATAAGATCCCACACCTTCTAATTCATTCATTTTATTTCTCTACATCTCAGGGCAAATTATAGCCTAGAAATTACAGCCTTGGTGCTCAAGGTTAGGACAAAAAGGTAACTAATGCCTGTAAATGATATGACTCCCACCAAACTTGGCATTTTCTTTCCTGGTAACCCTGGAATAAAAGTGACTTGACAATTGTTAGGATTTCTCCAATAGGTTTTATACTGCCAGGCTATTTTATGAAATGGGAATATAGTATTTTTTTCCCCTAAAATGCCCAAAGACTAATCAGCTCTAGTCAAAGTGACATTCTTGATGTTTAGGTTACAAGTCTGAGTGGGGAATAGTCCAGCTAGTCATTGCTAATTTATTTATTTTATTATTTATTTATTTATAACATTTCTATGTCGCACCCATCACCAAAGCCTCAGGGCAGCTCACAAAGAACAAACAATCAGGCATAGGATGATATTAAAAATTTGGAGTTTCTCGGCAAATATAAAACCATTAAATAAAAACCAGTTAACAATTAAAATATCGTTTAAATAAAAAGGTCTTGGCCTGGCGCCGAAAACCAAATAACGACGGCGCCAGGCAGATCTCTCTGGGGAGTGCATTCCATAGGTGGGGTGCCACCGCAGAGAAGGCCCTCCTCCGGGTACTCACCCTCCTAATATCCCTCACAGAGGGCTCCCAGAGAAGGGCCTCCCCCGCCGATCTCAAGGGGCGGGAGGGCATATATGGACGTAAGCGCTCCTTTAGATAACCAGGTCCCAAGCCTTTAAGGGCTTTATAGATGATAACCAACACCTTGAATTGGGCCCGGACTTCAATGGGGAGCCAGTGGAGCTCACGGAGGACTGGGGTTATATGAGAACAATGCCCAGTCCCCGTCAGCAACCTGGCAGCTCTATTTTGCACCAATTGAAGTATCTGGACTGTCTTCAAGGGTAGCCCCATGTAGAGCGCATTACAGAAATCTAATCGGGAAGTTACCAATGCATGAGTCACAGTCGCCAGGCAGTCGTTCTCCAGGTAGGGATGCAGCTGATGGATTGCTAATGTCACAGGCATCACCCAACAGCTGCTGTGAGGCTTGTGCAATCACATTCCTGGAAAGAATGATCAATGCCTCAACCTCAGGGGTAAAAATAAGGTGCCCATTAGATCCCCTTTCCTAGATTTCTGTTTCTTTTAGTTTAGTGAAAATGTTGACCTCTGTCTCCTTCACTGGCCACACTGCAAGCCCTAATAGTTTTGGCACCCCAGTCCAAACATCTGGGTTGTGCCCCAGCCCAGAAACCAGTAGATATCAATGCTGAGCAACAGATGTGGGCATCTAGCCATAAAAATGTGACTGGATGAATAGTTTAATGTTAGCTCCAGAAATATCAACTGATCATCAGTGCTCATCAGCTAGCAATAAAGTTATCCCAGATTATGAACAAATCTTCATTACCTTGCTCTGGTAATTAGAATTTCTGCACCACCAGTTGTTCAGAGCACGAGTTCCTCTTGGGCCATCATCAGCCAATGTTGGTAGTAAAAAGCATGCCTGTGATCTGGCAGAACCATTATGGATTAATTGGTTTAGAGACTTTCCTACTTCTTCTGCTCCCACCATGTGAATGTGTGTAATGCATCACTGTCATACCATGCATCATATTTTGCAAAAGGAGACAATTTGGGACTCTATCTTGAAGCCACATCCGCTGACTTCACAGCTCTTTACTCCAACCCCAGGAATGTGGGACCTAACTTTAGGACTAGTAAAAAGCTAAAGTAGCCATGTCGGTCCATGAGAAAACTCTTCAGTGGGGCAAGTATTTGGACCAATGTAAAAACATAGCATTCAAGTTCTCCAGGATGTCTTAGACTACGGAGTAGACACAAAAATTAGGTCAAATGTCACAGCTGCAAGATCAGCATTTTCGACTCTCAGGACAGATTACAGACTAAATGATTTACTCACTGTTAGGTGCTTTACACATCAGGTTACACCTAAATTTCTGAATCAAAAAAGAAATGGGTGTCCTCCACCTCTGAAAACAGAAAGGCTAACTGTTATCCAGGTTGGTTTCTTGCCTTGCTGAAACATGTGAACTTCTGGTTTGGCACAGAGCAGCAGAAGTAAAGAGGGACATGAAAAGCTTTGTATTAGCAAAGCTGGAGATCAATTTTTGATGGTGCACTTGGTAAAAGGAAAAAAAAAGTCAGTGGAAGACAGACTGAAAGATGTTTTGTATATGTCCTGAGCTTCTCTTCAGTACTTCTTCATTTATGCCAGGTATGAGGCCTACCACTGAAAAGTTTCTAAAGAAAACTTGGTTCAAGTAAAGCCCTGCTGTTTTCCCAGGGGAACATCAGGGGATGTGATCAAATAACGTGGTTTGCACATGACTGAAGCTGAACTAGTTGGGCTGTGGAGGACAGTACTGATTTCAACAAGTGAGGACTGGACAGCCGTTATCCCTCTGGAAGGCGATACAGGGAACAAAAGGGCCACTGGCATGAACGTGTGAAATTATCTTTGTAGAGCGCTATATACTTTTCTGGAAAGAGGTGAGAAGGTTATAAGCACATATGGGACAAATTCAAGGGATACATTTCCCCACTCTCTATTTCCTGTCTTGATATCCTAACCTTAAGGCTTCCCTCTTTGAAAGGTGTCATGCCCCTCTCTTTATGTTTTAATTACTGCCCATTTTAATCTTGATTTGCATGTCGATCTCTCAGAAGTGGGCCATGCCTGTGCTCTACAAAGCCCTTGTCAGCAACTCCCCCAATAATAAACAGGAGGAGGGGGAAAAAAGGCTTAAGGAGCAAATCACTTGCATGTTAATGAGACTGTTTGCTGGAGTCAAGAGAGAAAACAGCAAACAAACAAATGGACTGAATTCCAGCGGCAGCTGTTTGCTCCTTAATCTCAGCTCGTCAGAGCTGCCCTTTGATGGAACACAATCTACACAAACGATTGTGCTAAATCTTCTAATCTACGTCCTCATTATTACATCCCTTCTTACGCATGTAAATCAGGGACAAACTCATTTTAATATGTAGATAGATTATGGAAGGGGAGGGGAAAAGGGGAGCTACTAATGGTGTCTGTGTTTCAGAGTCTAAAAGCGGGGGTGGGGGCGTGGGGGATCGTAGTAAGGCGATTGGTGGGGATGAAGGTGATGGTGGGGGTCCGTCTGTGGAAAGGCATCAGGAGGAAAAGTGGAAGGCTTGTTGCTGGCCCAAGAGAGAGAAGCTTAGGGGGGGAGGTCTCTGCCACCCTACTGGAGGGGGCCAATAAAGCTAGCAGCACTTTAGAAGGAGAAGAGTCTTTAGCAAAGCATATATAATACTATTCAATTAAACAGAGCGTGACAAGCTTTGTTAGGAGGGGGGAATGGAATACACTGCAAAATAAAATGAGAGGTAACTATCAGGATTAAGTTAAAGCAGCAAGAACAATACAAAACTAGCGCACCAGGGTGTAATTCCACCCAAAAATGCAGATAAACACACAGAACAGAGAGGTTATGTGAAGGCCTAAGTCCACAGCAATAACAGAAATTGGCGATAATCTCAGAAATAAGCTTGGCAGGGCACGTGGGTCTGTCTGTTTTGTTAATATGCAGTGCTTATATGTAGGCACCACATAACTGCTGTAACAAAAATGCAGTAAGAATATCAACCAAAAGAGATGTATGGAGTTAGTCATAGAATGTTACACTTTATTCTCACTCCCTTTCTAACTCTGTGTAGTAGCTGCTCCTATTCCCTTGACAACTCAGGGCGAGTATGCAGCTGTACAAAGTGCTGCTGCGTTTTTGCTTTAAAAAATGCTATGGTGACTCAGGATGATGCCTCTGAGCATGAAAAGAATGCTCGCTCCAGAACAGGAGATTCCCCCCTCCAAGAAGCATTAAAAAGATCTAAATAAGACTCCTGCAAAATGGTGTCATTGCTTTGAAAAGCATCTTAGAGAATGGGGAAAATAACCCCTTTCTGTCTTCATATTCTTATATATCTAACTAGTAGGATTAAAGTTTGGGTGAGTGGATGAGCCAATAAAAATCTCAGCCAGTTGACAATCTTTGCTGTCTGTGGTCCCAGGATGACTTTCCTTTTCCCTCACACTGGGAGACAGCAGCCTTTCAGCTTTATGGAGTGGGAGGTAGAGCAGGTTGCAAACTTTTGGCAAAACTTAAGACAATGAGATTTTCTAAGTGTCAGCTTAAAAGAGTGACCTCATGAACCAACTGAAGATTCCCACCCAATGCTTTCTGAGTGGTAGAGAAGGGCCAGCCAAGGGCTATTTGGAAATTATGACTTCTCACTTGGGATGGGAACCTTCACTGAGGGGCCGCTGCTTGGGGACATTCAGTGTTTAAGGAAAAGGCGCTCAATTATGCACACTGTCACTTGTCCATATTTACCAGTCCTGCACCCTAGCACTGAAAGAGGTTTTGAAGTGGTCCCAAGAAGGCTCTGACTCAGATTGCATTCTGCTTCCAGGAGAAAAGAAGTGTGTGCAATGTGATGGCAGGAAGAAGAAACAGACTGGAAATTGCAAAAACTGAGAGGAAGGGGAAATGCAGAGGAAAGAGCAATAGAAGGTGAAGGAAGTGCAGTCTAAGGTTGCTTCCCGACAAGCATTGATTATGGAATTGCCATGGCATGCTCACTTGCAAGGGGGCATGGCTTCCACACAATGTTTTTATCCATTGGGAATCCTCCTGGATTTTCCTGGTGTGCTGCTTCTTTTTTACAACCACAAGTCTGATTTTTGGGGAAAAAAGTTCAATTTCCATTGGTGTAGATGTGCTTAGCATCACTCTATGGTCTTTTTTTTTTAGGGGCTTAGTAGGCAGTGACTTATGGGGTAGGTGAACCCATCATAAGTAAACATATATTCACCACAATGTTCAAATGCTATTTTTATCACTTATTTTTATAAGCAATGTTGGTGCTAAAATACCTTTCCTGCCATTGCTTTAAAACATGCATTTAAAAAAAAAATAGTGAAGTAACACTGCACTCAGGAGTGCACAACTATTTCAGCCTCAAGAGCCACATTGGGTGTCTGCTGGAGTGAGACAGGCACTTCATGCACATGCACACATAAAATGCATCTCTCTTTCCCCCTCAATCCCCCAACTCCTGCCAAAGAGCCTTTCAGACTTGGCACCAGGCTGGATAAAAGCAACCCAGAGACCTGAGTTCTCAACCCATCCAATTGTCCCGGAATCCTAGCTCCTGACTCTTCTTCTCCTTCCTCTGTTCTACTCTCCTGGAAGGATCACAACATCCCACACTCTTTTACACAGAAAGTTTGCAAGGTTTGTTGTTGTTGTAAGGAGGAAAAGCCCTAATAAGAGGCTCTGTTTCCTGCCATAGATATCCTTTTCCTAGAGCATCCTAGAAAGCTGGTAGGCAACCCAGGACCCTGGGTCCTCAAACTACGGCCCACGGGACGGATCCGCCCGCGCCACCATTCCTTGTCTGCGGCGCGCTTGCTGAGTGGGCGGGGAGGTGGTGGTCTTGCTCGCTCGCTCGCTCAGGTGGTCTCCGAGCAAGCAAGCCGCGGCTGCTGCCTGCCTCCCATACGCACACACTTGCCGCTGCCTCTCAGCATGGGTGGGGAGGTGGTGGCTCACTCGCTCGCTCAGAGATGGTTTTGGACTCGCTGGGAAATCTCTGAGCGAGCGAGCCACCGCCACGCGTGCCTGATGTTGCCTCGCGCATGCCTGACGGTACCTCACCGGCTCGCGCCCCCAGGCACCCCCACCTCACCGGCCTGCAATGGTTACCGCAGCCTTTCAACTGGCCCCCTTTTCAAAAAGTTTGAGGACCCTTACCCAGGACACTCTGAGAGAGCTCAAGAATTGTGCTTCTATGGCAAGAAATGCAGAGTCTGCAGGTAGAAATTCCACCCCGCCCCCCCCAGAGGTGGAGGCTGGTGTTAGACAGGGCTTGGGCTGCTTGCAGCCTTCTTGTACCCTGATTTAGGTGATTAATTATATTAGCAATCTAGAAATGCTAAAAAGCTATTTTAGCTACATGATTAATCACAGTAATCTGAAAGGTGTTTTTAAAATGATTTTAAATATTAGCATGATAACATTATAGTACTATATTCTTGTATTGCTGTTCTTAACAAAATATATGCAGTATTATGTGGGTGTGGCACTATACCTGTAGAATGCTGAGTCTGGACTGTAATTCTTTTCAGACTTTCCTGAGAAATTAATGGGGCAGACTTCTGTGTAGATATGCAAAGGATTGCACTTTGGAAGGAAGTCAGAAGGAAGTCAGGGTGGATTTGGGCAAAATTCTGTGAATGAGGCTGAGTGGAGTGAGGAGGCCATAAAAGGTTTGTCTGGAAGCACTCTGTCTCCCCTGATAGTGTGGAAAGTCCATTGTGATTTCACTTGTAGCTTACCAGGGCCAGGATTCATTGGTCTGAAAACACCCTAAGACAGATTTATTTATCTATTCTATTTATATCCCATCTTTTTTTCCTTCCCAGGAACTCCAGGCAGCTGACATAATTTTCCTCCTCTCCATCTTATCCTCACAACAACAACCCTGTAGGGTAGCTTGGGCTGAGACACTGTGACTGCTGGAAAGTTATCCACTTAACTCCATGGCTGTGCAGGGACTAGAACCCAGATCACCTGAGGCCCAGTCCTGCACTCTTAACCACACTTGCTCTCAGTGTTCAAAAGGTGGTGTGTGTGTGACGAGCAGAAATAAAGAACTGTAAAGCAAAAGGTCAGTGGAACAGAATGACGAGGGGATGTTTTGGCAGTAGGAAAGGAAAGAGAAGATGAGAATAAGGACCTATACATGGCAGCAGCTCATGGGAGAAATAGAAGCGCCTTGCCTGCATTCTTCACCAGTCTAACTGTCAGTTGCCATTTGAGGAGTCTGGGCACTTGGGATGTTTACTGTACCGCTTCCTGCTGCTTCTCTCCTTATTTTTATGGCAGAATATCCATTAAAGAAGAAAATATGGAATGGCTGCTCAGTGCTTTCTAATTGTTAAAATAGGCCATCTCTGTCCAGAAGTACCTATGGTTAATTATATTACTTAATGCACCCACTGAGTCCAGGAGTTTTGTAATGCTTCAAAGTTTAATTTCTCAGGGAGGCAATAGGCAGTCTAGGGGCAATCTAATGGAGAGAAGCAGAGAAAAAGAGGAAATGGAAAACAAGTTGGTGGAGAAACCACCAGGATAAAGGGTGCTTCCATAAAGAGGGCTTCTAGTGCTAGCAGTCACAGTACATTATGCAGCTATACCATCTTTTTTCCTTAATTGATTTTCTGTGGAAAGGAAAGAAAATGGAAGAAGCTGTGGAAAAATTTGTTACAAATGGAAGTTATAATTGTCTGGATCCTCTATAAAATTCTGTGAATGAGGTGGGATAATTGCACAATAAAAGCCTCACCTAGAAGCAGCCAAGGAGCAATAAACTGTATGAAATAGATTTGAACTGTATATGTTCTTCCCTTTTTTTGGTAAGTTAATTGCTTTTCAATTGTAACATTGCTAGGTTCTGTTATACGTATTGTGTTCACCAGCTGCATTTAGTATGGATTCTTCAGGATGCAGTTAGCTAACACCTTAATCTTGAACAGATTCCCAACTGCAAAGAGATTAATCTACAACATGTGATTGAAACCTTTCCTCACCTGTACAGTACATAGAACTAATTTTGTTCTTGGTCAATGAGTTATCAATATTAAAATGGCCATCCCCACCACATACCTAAGAAGCATCACAAGAAAAACCAATAATCTGAAAGCTGGACATTCTGAAGTGCCAAGATTTATTTATATGTATGTATTTTATTGCATTACTGCCCTAGGATACTATGAAAGGTGGGATATAAAAGCTTTAAATAAATAAATATGCCAGGAACACATTTACATTGCACTATTCTATACTAGATAAATTATTTGTAAAAGTCATGTTTTAAACTCAATTAAGATGCTCCTGTCTTCTCAGGGTGTCATATGCAATGTTCTGACACTAGTTATCTTGGCGATTATGAAGGTAAACCATCATTAGCATTGCACAATAGCAGGTAATCTACTCTTGCATCAGTAATAACTAAATAACGTAAGTATTTTTAGACTGCCTTCCAGAGGTTGAAGTAGTTACCATGGGGAATAATTGGTACAGCTACATCCCAAGAGCAAAAAGTCTCTGCACACCACGATTCTGTGAAGTATAGAAACATGATTCTCTGAAGCAATGCATAGATGTTACTATGCATTCAGTGTATAGGGACTAATCCAAAGCAAAGTACAAAACAAAGAGATATTTCAATAGTTATCTGTTCTGTGCATTCATGTTTAAGTGAATACTAATTAAAGAAAACTTGTACACATAATTGTAGAAAAGAAGCTGAGGGAAATGAACATACCAGGAGGTCCATCTGCTACATACCCTCAAATATCACAGATTTTTAAATTTAAATATTACAATTAAATTTACTGTACTACTGAATTGACTCCATTTTGAAATATGAGTGAAACACAAATCCAGGAATAATGTCAGTAGGGAAATGTTCATAATATTGACTGTGTTCACATGACATGACAACCCATCATGGGTTACTATCCACAATAGTTGGTGGTGTGTCATGAGAATACATACCAATTCCTGCAGGGTGCCTTGTCTGAGGGAACAAGCCATTCTGTTAACCCACAGCTTGTTCTAAGGGTTTATACATGTCCAACCTTGGATAACCAATCCTGTTGCCTCTCTTATGAATGTTGCCATGCATCTTGGGAAAAGGAGTTTGACAGGTAGCTGTCAAAATTCTGGGTCACTTCAAAGAGCAGGTTTCAGCAGAGTGGTGGGGTGGGGTGGGATTGGACTGGGCCATATACAGCCATATATGTGATTGGTTTTCTTATCTTTTTTGATTCAGCCTCAAGAAAAAATGATGCACTATCGTTGTAGCCAAAATCATCGCCATAACACTTCTTTGATTATTGCAAAAGTTCAGGATTTAGAGGGGCAGCAGGTGGCAACAGCACAAAAAATTAGGTAAGCAAAGCAGGGGTAAAACAAATCTTGAAGGAGTAAGTTTAGTATGATTCACATCTTAAACCTATCCTGAATAATCTATCAGTCTCATATTAAAGCTCCAGTCTAAACATATTTTCTGAGAAGTATATTACACTGATTTCAATAACATTTCAATAGCATTTACATCTAAATAAAAAATTTAGGATTTAAGTATTTATTAAATTTCTGTTTTAAATTTAGATAGAACACAATCCCATAGCCTCCCAATGATGGGGGGCCATTGGATTATTTGGAATCCCGTCTCCAAAATCCTGTGATGTCAGAGCTGGTACTCTGAAGCCTCAGCCTCCACTGGGCCCACCCTCTTTGCAGCCGGTGCAGAACGAACCATTCTGCTGGTGTGAGGAGGAGGCTGGGGCTGTGGACTTGCCCTGGTTCCTACTGGAGTCCCAGCCCCCTTCCCTCCCCCTTCCTGGCACTTTATCTAGGCAGCCAAAAATGGACATCTAGATAAAAATCAGAGCACAAGGCACAGTGGTGGCACTGGAGAACCTCGATGCTGCAGGATGTGTGCAAAACCTCCAGCTGAGAAGCTCACATGCATTAAGGAGAGGGCATCACCGTTACATTCTATGAATGCTACGGACAGATATAGATTTTTCCTGAATAAAGAATGCGATACAAAGCCTTTCTGAGACTGCAATGAGAAAAGAAAAGAAAAGGAGAAAGGGATGAAGAGCCAACAGTTCTCTAGAAGTTTTCTTCAATGCTGAAGAGGCAAGCAACTTTTCACCGTAATTTTTTTAAAGCTTGATAAGCAGCTTACCTCTTCAGCAGAGCAAATGATTGCTGTGGAGACTTCAAAGAATGATAGTGATGAAAGGAATCTGATAAGCATCAGATGGAGCAGTTCTGACACCCAACAGGTGTACAGCTAGAAAATGCTGCAGACCTCAAAGGCCAAGCGATCTAGAAATTGCTCCTCAGTACACCAGTGCCATGCTGCAACATTCCCTTTCTGTTGAAGGGATTTTCCAAATGTCCATTTCATTTCTTTAAAAAGGTTGAATACTAAACCAAGCAAAAGTTGAAAATGTTCATACAATTCCAGGTTACGAGGAAGTTCACACCTATCTTGTGTAGAAGGTAGCCTAACGTTAGAACACAGCCAAAAGCTCAGGATGTTTATAATTTATATGCCCAGAGCATCTAACTCTCTTTGCCTCTTTCAGAACTAGGCTAGGTGGTTTTCTTGCCACTAGACCATGGGTAGCCTTGCCCTTCAGATGTTTTTGGATTGCACATCCCATTATATCTGACTGCTGCCAATACTGTTAGGGCTTATGGGACTTTATTATATTTATTTGGTCTCTAAACAGCACAATAGCTGAAGTTTCCTGGGTAGGTCACAAAATACTCCAAGACATTTTGACAACACCAGTTTGCCTACTCCTAAACTTGACAGTGGACAATGCTGAAAACTGGTGTTTTTGTCTAAGGACAATGATAAATGCTGGAAGGTAAATGTTCAGTTCCATTGAAAGAGGCAGTTATTCAGCTTTTGGGGGACAACGATTATGTGCTAGCTTCAAGTGTAACATTACTGAATGATGGTCAAAGAGATTGTTGCTGTATATTTCCAGGCATTCCTGATGGAAACAGATTTTCTAGATTTGTTTCTGAGGAGAGGTGAGAACTCCTGTCCCAGAGGCAATCTTTGTCTAGAGAACTATGTTGAGAGGACGATTGTTATGAGTGACCATGGTGATATTTCAGAAGTCTTGAATACTATTGATCATCACCCTTCTGGGTGCAGATGCATTCCCTCTAAAACAACATTTCAGTGACTGTCCTTGGATTCATCTGGATCTTCTGGACTATGAAGTGGGGACTGTGACTAGTTGATATGCCAGCTGTGCCTCTTCCAGAAGAAGAGAGTTCTGGTCACTATGGTAACTGTCCCAGTCATCTCTAAGATCAACCCTCTGAAGTTGGCCTTGGTATTTGTTTGCCAGCTACTGCAATTTCAGCTGCCTTCCTTTCAATGGGGGAGGAAAGAGCACATGACACCACAGTTCCTGAACTAGCTTTCTGTGGTTTTGTTGGCATATGTTGAAGGTCTAAGCTATACAACCTAGTTCCATGGTCTTCTGATTTCAGGATGGGGATTCCAAGTACATCTTTCACTATGCTGGCATCTCAACTTTGGAATTATCTCCATACCACGACCTACTTGGGCTCATCTATATATTTTCCAGATGGCATATAAAGATTTAAAAAATTAAACTAGCTTTATATTTGAGACTGTTTGAGTTTACTTTTTAAACTGTACTAACTGGGACAGTGTTGCTTTATACTGATTTTGTATTATGCATTACTCAGAATATTATTCAACAAATAAACAAATACATGATTTGTATTTTCGTAGATGGCACCATTATTCTGAACAGCAGCCTAGTGTATTTTCTCAATTCTGCTGTTTCCCACAGTGCCATCTTCTGCTGTGTAGTGGAAGACATGGAAACACAGAAAGCCAGAGAAAGGCCCACCTGACAGGGGACCATGCAAATTGTGTGGAGAACACTGTAATCCTCCTGCACCTAAAACAGAAGAAGAAACTCTTGAGTTAGATGCCTCATCTACAGAAATCCATAAACAGCTTGCCACATACATACCCTTGTGCAGACCCCAGGGTATGAGCCTGTAACATTTTGAATACAGTCGTGCCTAATTCATGAGAAAGCATGAACTTGAAAAGCATGTCCTCCAGTTTCTGAAACTAAAGAGGAACCTCATATACATGAACTTCTTATGGGTAGATGAAGGAGATGAAATCCATATAGTACAGAAAGGAAAAAAGCTTCAGAAATATAGCTATCATGTAATACCATTGCATTTTCTTGGAGGAAAATTATTTTTACATCAGTGTAGATGCTATTTTTTCTACATTATACCTGAGAGAGGCTAAAAGTGCCCATTGCTAGATATTTTTAAAACTTTATCTACAAATTGCATGATATTGCCATAAGGTTTGGAAGTTTTGCAGCTGCTAGAAAGTTGGACAGTGCTGGGGGTAATTTGGAAGATCCGGTGTTTTTCTCCTTTTCTTTTTTTCCTTTCCTTTTCTTTTCAGTACAACAGACGTCATTTATGCACAAGCCATATTGCTACACAGTCATGGTCCACAGGTTCAGCCTTATTGTCTTGCTGCCTAAAACCCATACCAGTGAGCTTCCTCAACATGTTGATCTAAACCTTTGGACTGTAGAACAGTAAAATGAGGAAGGGAGAACATTAAAATGTTAAAACAACAAAATGAAAAACATTTATTTATTTATTTTTCGATTTATATCCTGCCTTTTTCCTACAAAGGGCTCAAGGCAGCTTACATAATTCTCCTCCATCTTATCCCCACAAGAACAACCCTGTGAGGTAGGTTGGGCTGAGAGTCTGTGACTGGCCCAAAGTCACCCAGTTGGCTCCATGGCTGAGCGGGGACTAGAACCCAGATCGTCTGAGTCCCAGTCCCATGCTCTTAACCACTACGCCACACTGGCTAAATGTAGCTTCTAGCCTAGTGTAGAGGTACACATGGCGTGCCAACCCATCCTGAGAATAAGCTATGCAGCATGGGTTGTCCATGAAACGATCCACAGTCACCTGACAGATGACTGAGCTCACTTTGGGTTGTCCCCCTGCTACTTTTCCCTTGGTTCTGCAGGTATCCAAGGAGACCCTGTGGAAAGACCCATTGCATCCTCAAGCCTCCTTGATCACAAAGGCTTATGTACACAACACAGGTTCCCACTTCCTTTCCTTCTTTTATTGGAGATCACAAAAAGGGCTCTCCAAGCTGACAGTCAGGGACAGCCCCTTAAAAGTACCCAAGCAGCACATTGGAGAGACTGTCACTAGCTACCCACTTTTCACTTTGCATCCCAAATGTGCACAGCCATTTTCAATTTTGGTGCATGGAGGTTTGACACCTAGCTGTCAAAACATAGGCCTGCTTTTGATACATCTCTTCTTACAAGTCTATGCAGGATTTTTTGACATGGACGTACACATACACACCTGCTTATGTGGCACACACACATAAGTCTCCATTAAAATACTTGACTAGTATTGTCAAATTCCCCATTTTAAAAGGGAATCTGGGCTCTGACAGTTGTCAAAATTTCATGATCCCAAATATGGGGTGATTCACACTTTTCCAGGGGGAAAAGATGCAGGATGCTGAGGAAAGTCAAATCCAGAAAAAAAGGAAAGGAAAGGAAAAAGGAGATAAGAGGATCTTGCTGTATAGGTGGTTATCTACTGGTTACCCCCTTCTGGTAGTAAACATCATTTGCAGCTTTGTTTTCTCTTGACAGCTCACAGTTTGACAGCAGATACCTCCCAGGATGAGGCTTCCCATTTCAGACCTCAACAAATGTGCATCACTGCACTTGTGAAAGTCTTACTTTTTCCAAAAAATACAAAAAACATTTATGCACATTTGGGGCACAATTTTTTAAAAGGTGGTGACACAACAACCTAGTATGGCTTTTGACCCATGACAGGTTGTCTTGCATACACAGTCCTTAGTTATCTTCTGCAGTGACCAGTCTAAGAAAGCTTGGTTTTCAATAAACCATCCACTGAGGCATCTATCCTAAATCAAAGAACCACAAACAAACTAAATAATTTTACTTTTGAAATCAAAGCAAGTGGTACAATCCATCACATTCTACAATTATAATAATTTTCTACATGGGTTGTGTTGGTGCTATCAATGCTATCAATATTGTTGCAGCTTTGCAATGCTGTTCTTCATGGAAGCAGATTATGACTGATTTTGCTCTACTGGTTTTGTAACAAGGATTCAGTCTCTGCTATCTTTATATATATATTTAGTGCTTCTGAACATACATGAGAAATATATTAGACTCTTAACTTGCTGTTGCTTTCCGTTCACAATAACAAAATATGTAATTATTATGACAGCTCCTAAGTGCTATTTCTGCATTACTTTTAGCAAGTGAAATCTGGCCTGCATGCTGTGATTATTGTGCAATCTCTTACAAAATATATCAGACTGAAAACTGAAAATGAGTTTGACTATTAAGCATGTCTGTGACCTTCTTGCCTGGCCACCAACCTTTTCCTTGAGAAATTCTTTCACACTTCTCTATCCTCTTTTACTCCTCTTTTCAGATCTCAGCTCCAATAGACTGGATCAGTCACCTATTGGACCTGTCTTTGTTCCTTTTTAATATAAAGGCAGTGTGTGTGTGTGTGTGTGTGTGTGTGTGTGTGTGTGTGTGTAATCTACAGTTTGATCATGGAGAAGGCACCTGGTGTGGTGAGTATCACAGAACCATGGCTGAATGAGGCTTGGGAAGCATTATCGTTTGCTGCTTAGTTACTTCCCGGAGGAGCAGAGATAGGAAGATGAATGGGATTGGGTTAGCCACCCACAACAGTAGCATCTTCCTCATCCAACACCCTGGAGAACTTGCCCTGTTTCAAATTTGTGCGTGCATGATAGGTGGTAGGGTTCTGTTCATGCTCTGACCTGCCTTCTTGTGTCAGCTGATCAAGGTAGTCTCAGAAATGGTGCCAAGGTCTCTTAAAGTGCAACCCTATGCATGTTTATAAGAAGTCCTACAAATCCCAGCATTTTGCAGCCAGCCAGCAGTCTGCGGACAAACGCTGGCTCCCTTGGCTAGGAAACGGAAATGAGCATCGCCCCCTAGACATGACTGGACTTTAACGTCAAGGGGAAACCTTTACCTTTACCTTTTTATATTTAAGTATGCATAGGAAACATGCGTTCATGGATCAAATCCCTCACATTTCATCCTTAAACCATTCTTTTATAACAGCTCAGGTCTATAGATGGCTACTAGATAAATCTATTTTTCCTTTTCCCTTCCTGTCCCTTTTTCCTTGTGTGCCATGCCTTTTTAGATTATAAGCCTGTTGACTGGGTTCTCTTTTATGGGTGGATTGTAAACTGCTCCAGGAAACTTTTCAAGGCTGAGGAGCAGCATAAAAATACTTCAGATAAATAAGTATATCTCACTGCAGTTCCACCCCATCGGAAGAAGAGTGCAGCATGGTAACTTTTGGAAAAAGGAAGTATCTCCTAATTTCCATGTCTTGGAGAACTGCATATTACAGCGTTGCATTTTCTATTCTTGGCTAAGGCGATCAGTGACTGTGAAACCTCAAGGTACTTCTGGGTGGAAAAGGTTTCCTGGAGCCACGTGAACTGCTTGCAGGATGGGTTCTGGTGACGATCATCTTTGCTGGCAGAAAGGCAAGAGGGTACAACCCAGTGATTTTCCTGGATCTTTCAGTACAATCAACACTAGTATCTTTCCGGAGCAATTGGCAGGGCTAGGGCACCACTTTGTGGTGGTTCCATGTCTATCTCGCTGGGAGGTTCCATTGGATAGCATTGGGGAAAATGTTCCAATGGTTGGGACCTCACTAATAGAGTCCTTAATTTGATTTAATTTGATTTAATTTAATTTAATTTAATTGCCGTATGTAGTCACTGAATAAAGTTGCCCAGAGATTTGGATGGATTATTATCAATATGCAAAGAACATCCCATTCCAGTCCCTTTTCAATTGGAATGAAGAGTGGCTTCTCTGCTGAATGCCTTCCTGGAGAAGTAATGAACTGCTTAAGAAATATAAAGTAGACTTGTTTATAGCAGGTGGCTCTAATTCCAGTGGAGTGATCAAAATACTTATCTAGGATGTGATCACACTGTCCCTGAAATGTGAAGTTCATGCCTTGTGGGTGCTCCTGAGTCTGAGTCTTCTCCTAGTTAGCCTGACTGGGTCAAAGGATGTTTCCTTAGAGGAACACAGAGCACTGCCGCCAGCCAGAGTTGCCTGCCGTAACACGCAGAAGCTCTGCAGGATCCTGGGAAAAGAGGAGCTGTTCCCATCACTTGCACGTGAGCCTTTTAACTGCTGAATAACCCTGAGACTGACCTTCTGCACTCAAGGCATGTGCTCTTCCACTGAGCTGCAGCAGTTTCAGCCAATTTGCCAGCTATATCCCTTTCTGAAAAGAGAGCACTAGACACTCAGATGCCAGCCTGGGTGACCTGTCAGACTGAGCATTATAATACACACAGTCTAGGAGCCTCAGCTGGTCCAGAATGTGGAAACCTGATTGACTCCTGGTACTAGCATAAAATAGCTATTTTATATGTGCTTCACAGCAGGCCAGTTTATTTCTGAGCTAAACTGAAGCAGCTTGTATAACTTTCCCGACTTTTATCGGCTGGGTCTAGTGAGCTGAGGAGTGTCTTCTTCATGGTTTTTGAAAACTTGTGGATATCTAGTTGCAGGTCTACTGACAGCACCACCATCTATTAGAATGATCGCCAAGTTCCCGAGCTTTCAAATTGGCATATTTATGCAGCATATTGGGAGCCTGGCCTTTTTTACAAGACATTTACAAAGATTAGATGCTGCTTCTGCTGCTGCCCCTTGTTTATTTGCTTTTAATACTTTTTTATACATTTTTTTATTTGCTTTTAATACTTTTTTATACATTTTCCAATAAAAAATGAAAACAAAAAAGCTAAACTCTGTTCCCTCATTTTAATCTGTCTCTGTTGAAAATTTTTATTATTCTTGCTGTAATTTTATAGGCATTTTATTATGTTTTGAACATTTGTCAAAAAGGTTATAAATAGCCAAACAAATAAAACAAATAAAAGTAATACTGTCTATTGAAAGTGTATCTTTCTGCCTCCTGCAGAACCTTTTTTGTGAATGGTCTTCAAATTGGTCTTCTCATTTTGTATCCTCTTCAATGATCTTTCAAGCTAGAAAAGACGATTCACATCACAATCGGTTAGGAGACAAGGTTGCCCTAACTTAACTTGAGGGTGTGTATCATGCTATTGACTAATTTCTGTGAATAGTCTTAAATGTAAAGGGTTTACATGACATAGTTTTTTGAGTCATATTGGAAAATTCACAGAGCCAGTTCTCTGCACCAAGATCTCCCCACATATAACATGCGGTGACTCCTCTAATAAGCAAGGCTCCTGTGACCGTTCCTCACATTTCAAAAACACACAAGGCAATTCCAGCTGGATCTCACTCCCAAGGCCTGTTTAGCCCATCAAACTGCTTGCCACAATGGCCAGTCAGAATCTGATGGAAAACCCGTGAACCAGGCATGAGGCCAGTGGTCCTCTCGCGTGGCTGCTCCTCTCAAAGGCATTCTGAACCTGGAAGTAAAATACAGTCATCATGGCTAGCAGCCATTCATAGCCTTGTCCTGATGAGCTTCTTTAATGTACTGTAATGAAACAAAAGGAAATACAATGAAGCTGCTCTTTCCCTCATTCAGAACTATATACACCCTGTAGGGTGCAACAGTATTGTTCCTACATGGCTGAGGACACAATACCTGACAGAACACCTCTCCCAGCCACAAACTACCCATATAGTATGATCATGATCTGGGGTCTGCCTCTGACTGCCATCTCCAAAGGAGCCTCAGTTGGTGGCAAGAAGGAGAAGGGCCTTTTCGGTGGGAGCCCCCCAGTTATGGAACAAGCTTCCCATTGAGACCTGCTTGCCACCAACCTCGATAGCTTTTTGGCATCAAGTCAAGACTACCCTCTGTGACAGAGCATTTAATTAGTTTTATATTATATTGCAGCATTGTCAACTGCATAACAGGTCTTGTGACTTATTTTGAGAAAGCTATTGTGGCATCTTAAATGTGGTTTTTAAATGTTGTATTTTAATGTTGTATTGTACTGTAGTTTTATCATATTCTTACTGTCTTTTATCTGTTTCTTGTAAACCTCACAGAAAGCTTCGGCTGTTGGGCAATATAAAACTAATAATGATAATGATAATAGAGAAATAAGGAGACTGTTATACCATGAGACAGCATCAATGCTGAGAAGAGGACACAGGAATAATTGGCTCACAGTGCATTGGACTGAACTGACTTCTGATCAGAAATCATTGGTCTGAAACAAACATATTCTCCGCTGTGTTAATAGGAACCAGTCTAGATGATCCCGAGGCCAAAAAATATGCATTCAAATTAATGACTGAAAGTCTATGCCAAAGTAATGTATGAGCAGCTAGTGAAGCAGCTGCAGAATTCCTCTGTCATGCAGCAAGTTAAAACTGAAATTCTGCGGGTTGCAGGACCGGACAGAGATCAAGGGTTTGCAAATGCAAGGGAACACAGATATTTGGAGGATTCAGGATCTGCTTCTGATGCACTGTGGGGTGGTTTCTTTCTCCCAGCTGCATTCACCAGCAGTGAAATCCACACAGCCATTTTTGTGGCCATTTTATGGTCCAGCATACATTCTGGTTCTCCTATCCAGTGTGTTTTTGGTGCACTGAAGAAATCAGGGACATCCTAAGCATGTTGCATTTAAGGTGGCATTCTTATGTACATTTACCCAGGAATAAGGCCCAAGACTTGCTTCTAAATAAACATGCACAGAATTACAATGTAAACTTGACTATGACTCTCAGCTAAACAGGGTGCATGGGATGTACAATGTATGGCCAGGGATATTCAGTGGGCCATTTGTCCAAACTCCTGGGACAGGAGGCTGAAATTCCCAAATGGTCCTAACCACGATTCTCTTGTGCATCCTGAGGATGCCCTTAAGACCTCTGAAAGGGCTTTCATGAGGCAGATAAACTCATCTTGAGGGTATAAGTCCTACAAATTTGCATGTTAGCTGGGAAATGATGAAAATTGCAGGATGTCTTTTTTGTTTAAATATGCAAAGGACAGTGCCCTAAATATTGTACCGTTTAGTCTGCAGCAACTACTGCCATTATACAGAAATATATGTTCCACCACCACTGCCCCAGAGACCAGATTCCAGCTGGAGGCACAGCAGCATCCAGCTCTTTGTAGCCTGGACACTGCAGCCCTAAGCACTAGTTTCCTTCCCTGTCAGCCACTTGGGATGCAGTCTTGCCCTTGAATGTGCTGCATCCTGACAGGGAGCAGCTCTCAGAAATTCCTGATTAGGTCACCAGCCCTTGTACAAGTGGCACTCTCCCCTCCCCCTCCTCTGTACACAACTGTTCCTCATTTACATAAATTATCTCTACTCAATTATCTGTCCAGATGTCCGAATTGTGCCACCAGTGATCTGTGAATGAATTAAAAATGGAATATAATTTAATAATAACTGATTAGAAGGAGATTAGTTGTTATATAAAAAGGAAAACCAAGAGATAGCTAGTTGCCCTTAATCCGAGCCAATCCACAATAATTATAGAAAATACAGTCTCTCTCCCCCATCTTGATCTCTTTCTCCCTCCCTCTCCCCTCTCATTTTCTTGTTTGCCATTCCCTTCCTTTGTTTTGCTTTAGGTCTATCCTTCACACACACACACACACACACACACACACACACACACACACACACACACCCCAACCTTGCACCAGCTCTTCACTTTCTGTTCCTTATTAGCAGACATAAACCCTTTGTGGCCTGTTGATGCATCTCAGTTAACTTCTGAATAGCATTCAACCCACGAAAGCTTTCAGCTGTCCTGTTTTCCTCTTCTCAAAAATTACTCCTCCACTTCGGACTTGCAGCACTGACATTCTTGTTTCTTCCTCCTAACAGCTTGTTGTAGATGGTGTGGGATACAACCCTACTGGTTCTTCTGGACCTCTTGGCAGCTTTTCATGCCATCCACTGTAGCATCCATCTGAACTGTTTGTCAAGGATGGGTTTGGGAGGCCCAGTGTGAAAGCGGTTTCAGTCCTTCCTGGAGGAGTGGTCTCACAAGGGGTATTAGGGGACTTTACCCCATGGCCATTAGCTTGTGGGGTGCCACCAGGTTCCATCTTCACCCCCATTCCTTTTAACATCTTCATACAACTGCAGGGAAGTCATCTGGAGGTTCAGGCTGAAGTGTCATCAGTTGGTACTTAGCTCTATCTCTCATTCCAGGGAGGTTAGCGAACACTTGAACAAATACTTGGAGGCTATTTTGGGAAAGATGAGGGTGAACCAGCTGAAAACTGAATCTGTGGATTGGGAAACCAGAATTCCCAGCCAGGCTTTTTTTCCCCTGAAGCTTTATTAGTCATCTGTTCCTTCAAGAGACTGAGACTTTCTGCTCACCTGAGGCAGCTGCTACATTTAGTTGCAAAGTTAAGCTTGTTACATTGTTAGCATTTCACTGCATTGTAGCATTTATTCTGTTAATCTGCTGAGCTGCAGCAAACAGCCCTGACTAGTTTTCTTGCATGTCACCCACACCCAAACCTGTTATGATTTAAATGCATTTCTATCTTCCATATCAATGCTCTGTAATCACTGATATTTACTGTTATGTCATGTCTCCTTTGCAGTTTCTTCACATTGTTTTGTTCATTAATACACTATCTGTTGATATGTACCTATTCTTTCCTCATCATCTGCTCTGATCCTATGTGCATGACTAGAAACCTATAAAACACTCTATATATGTTCTGGAAACCTGTAGTTGGTGGGTGTGTCTCTACCTGACAGTGCTGTTTGTGAAGGGTTCTCTGCAGAGGGGTTTCCTGGGTGTTCTCACCAATAGAACTGCTGAGGTTTGTAACAGAGAGGTCTCCCTGTGGATCCAAGCGAACATTCTTGCAGGATGCTAAACCGGGGTTCCCTGACACAAGGGAGCAGCCTGTTAAGCAGAAAGAGATGTTCCACATGTGGAAAGCAGCAGGCAAAGGAGAAGGCAGAAGATACCTGTGTGCTTAAAAACAATAAACCTTGCTAAAGCATGAAAGAGAAGACATGAGAAAGATACAGTGAAGGAGCAGAAATGGAGCACTTTAATAGGTCTGAAATCTTAAAATTCATGTACAGTGACAGGGAATCCAAAGAAGTGAAGGGATCCATCCTAAAAGGGATGAGAAAGAAAGATCATTTTTTAGCAGAGGCATTATGAAGTGAATGAAGAGGGAAGATATGGTAGGAGGGAAGACTAATAAGAGGAAAGTGACAATTGTCTAAACAAGAGATGTCGTAAACATGGATGAACATTTTATTAATAGTTGTTGGGAAAGAAGGGTTGATCTTGGAGATTAAGAAAGCAAAGATGCTGTAGGATTTAGAGATACATATTTATTTCTTTATTATTATTAATTTGCAGGAGATGAAAGTAAGAAATCAAATATGATCTCAACGTTGTGAGCATGCATGAGAAGCAGGAATATCTCAGATACAAGGTTAGGTTTGAATATTAAGAGCCAAACTGAAGTGGACAAAATCAACAGATAAATTGAGATAAAGATGTATTATTCCACTTAGTATAAAAGTGAAGAAGAAACAGGGGGAAAATGAGATAGCCATGTGTAAAGGAATTGGGGGGGGGAGGGATGGGACCCCAACAGAGCTGGAATTCCCTAGGACTATAGATTAGATGGTTATCACTAAGATGCAATCTGAATCAATGAACAACAGGGAGAGGGATTTAAGTTGGTCCAGGAATGAAGAGGCATCAAGCATTTAGGCTCTACTTTCCTGTTCATCCCATTATTTATCCTGAGGTCCTCTAACTAAAGCCTTATGCAAAGGACACTTAAAATTAAAGACTACTGATTCCAGAAGGTTGTTGTTCTTGTGGTAGTTATTTTGTATCAGAACTGAATGGAACTCAGAGTCCAGATGCCTCTGCCACAACTTTTGCCCTGCACTGGCTGCTAAGAAGCTTCCACGTTTAGTGGGCTCCAGTCGTAAGGATTGTATCCCAGAAGACTTGGCAGAACTACTGCAATTAAGGAGGGCAGAGCTATCTGTGGTTACCAGTCATGACACCTCGATGGAATCTTCAAGTTCAGAGACTGCATAGCTCTGAATAACATGCTGTGGAGAAACAACGACTGCAGTTGCCTTCATGCCTTACCTTCACATAATGTATGAGGAGTTCCACGTAATTCCCACTGAGTTCCATGTTAGCACACATATGATTTTATTGTGTTTGTGTTGTGGGGTCAAATATATGATTAGTTTTGGAGTTCTAACCCTTTTTCCTCTTGCACTGTTTTTTAAGGGAGTTACTTGTCTTTGACTAGCCAGGCCTCCTGGGCAGCTATTATGGGACTAACCACATTCTCTGTGGGAACCATTTTGTGGTAGTGTCCACAGCAGTTTTCAGGTTCCCAAGTAGGTCCACAGGTCAAAAGGTCTGGTGATTCTAGTCCTAAATGGTTTGAAGCCAACCTTTCTGAAAGTGCTTGTCCAGCCTTATGAACCTACCCATAAATTATGTTCCTTTGAGGCATTGCTGCATGACCTACTGCTAAAAGAGATAAAGTTGTGGAAATGTGGGACAGAGACTTTTCTGCTGCCACACCGTGGCTGTGAAATTGCCAAAAGAGACCAGACGATCTCATCTTTGCTTAGTCTCAGGCAGGCAGTAAAAACATCTTTATTTCAGTTGGGTTTTAATTAAAGGTTCTAATTCTGCTCTCTTGGGTTTTTAAATTAGCCCCTAAACAACCCATCAGTCTGAGTTCAGATGCATCTCTAATACAATTTGGTTTAATAAAGCACAAAGGTTGGGACATCCAAACAGGTGAAGCCAAGTCATTTTGGCAGAAGTCAATGGCCATCCCCCATTCCACACACAAAAACTGGTCTCTCTGGCAGCTAAATCTTATTTCAACACCGGCAGCAGGACAAAGTCCTCCACTGCACCTGAGGCCAGCAGGATAGTTTAGGGGTGCAGGACAGGCTGTGCAGGTGACACAGGTCTCTTTCAAGGCCTTACTGCCTCTTCCTGACCCCCAGTATCTGCCACTTGCAGCTGCTGCCTTCATGGCCTTGCACCCAGAAAGTTACCTTAGAGAGCAAATATGCTACCTCCTATATACCTACCAATTTTGCTTTTATTGCACAACCTATGATCAGCCCCTTTGAAGGTTGTTGAGTGTGATGTCAGAACGTAGGTTGGTGGGTTGTTCAAGCCATGGTTTATTAACTGAGTTCAGAGATTATGCTCAACAGCCTTTTAAGGAGCTGATCATGGGTTGTGCAATAAAAGCAGGTTTGGGGAACATGCACGGGGCATGTGCGTCTGCTGTCTCCTGCTTATCTCTTAAAAGCTCATAGTTTAACTAACTGGCTGTCATGCAAAAACTATCTGGTAACCACCCAGCAACATTTCAGAATTCTGGAAGGTTAAAGATCTAAGGCATTTCTGCTGTTTGCTCCAGTCTTTAGTCACAGAAACAAAGGAAGATTGGTGTAAATCTGTCACCAGTTAGACCACCTCCAAGTCACGCTCGCTGCTGAATAACATGGAAATATTATGACAGGACTAACTGTGCAATGTGGAGGAAACCTTTATAACAACAGGTGGGTCAGCTTTTTTGGCTTGGTAAAGTTGGCATGTTGTATCTAGACATTTTATGTCTATGCTTTATAGTTACTGGCCCACTATTCTTAAGTATCCCAAAGCTGTGGGAGATTTAAAATAAAGCCAGATATTTTGCAAATACATGATAGTCTCATGTGTCCTTGTTTAAGGAAAAACTGGAATATTGTCAGTGCGTGTTGGAATGTCCTTGTGGCAGATTGCATGCTACATTGCGAAAATGTCTATTGTTAGTGGCAGCATTTTGTGACCGAACCCTTTTGGTACACACCCAGAAAGATAATATAATTGGGACTCACATTTGAACCAGATTTATGTAATATCCTTTTACACATTTCCAAATAGCATTGCTGGGACACCTCAGTCGGTGGCAGAGTTTTGATAGGTATTTAAGCCAAGCAACCTCCTAAGCCTCCATTTTGTTATATTACTTAGGATGCTTCCAGATAGAGGGTTCCTAAATGCTGCAGTGACAAAGCGTTGTACAGTTACTGTGTTAGCAACTGAAAAAAGTGGGAAGAAGGGTTGGGAAAACAGGGGAGGGCTGGGAGTAGATTTTGTCTCAGGGTGGTCAAGTGCCATCAAATCATCTCCAATTTATGGTGACCCTCCAAAATAGCCTGTCTTTCACATCCCTTGTAAACTCAAGGTGGTGTTTTCCTTGTGAATAAGGCAGGGCAATGGTAGGATAAAAATCTTATCTGGAAGCTTTTTCAGGCTAAAGGAGGTGGGAAGGCTGAATGGAAAGCAGTATCTAACCCTCACTGCCCAATTTCTGGTCCCAAACCTCTGGACTAAAACCACTGGTTG
The DNA here is from genome assembly GCF_004798865.1 of Varanus komodoensis. NCBI lineage: Eukaryota > Metazoa > Chordata > Lepidosauria > Squamata > Varanidae > Varanus > Varanus komodoensis. The sequence goes on from NW_025335761.1 coordinate 34,540,606, forward strand.
AATTGGACAATAATAACTCTTGCTCTCTGCAGGACCTTTGCAGCCTTTCTGGGAGCCATGAGGCCTTCTTGCTGGAGGTGTGGTATGAGGAAGGAGCTTTTGGCTGCTGGATTTAAGAAGGGTCAGACTTGCTTGAGGTGCATTATATAGGGGTGTGGAGAGGCTCGCATCAGCAGTTGCCAGGCAGAGCAACCGGTTGGCTATAATTAGCAGCATTAGAAGGAAGGACGAAAAGAAAGACATTTCCCTGCTCTGCTCTCTAGTCCCAAGACCACAAGGACCGCAGCTCTTCTGCTTCCTTTTCCTCATTGCTCGTTATAAGCCCAGCCAGCCAGCCTCCCGCGGCCCTCCCCTTCCCTCCAACAAGAGGAGGCCCCATTTGTATTTTCCAGCAAATTATTAATTGTTGCTTTGCATTTGCCAGTAATGCTGCTAATCCGAATGGCTTCGTGTTTGGCTGCTAACCCGGTGCCAGGCCCCGCGTCGGGATTGGAGCGGGTGGGGTCGAGCCCAGGGAGGGACCTGACCAGTGTAGCAGCTGTAATTATTCCCCAGACAAATCTCTGCAAACGGAGAGGACTAGGGAAATCGCGGCCCATATTGCACGGCCTGCTGCCCCTACCCGCAAGGATAATTTGAGACTCAAATCCCAGCAAAGACCTGCTACAAATTGCTGCAAATTAAGCTGATTTTGCCCCGAATGAGGGATTTTCTGCTGCAGATCAACCCTTCCCGAGAGCTGATGAGGTGGGGATTAGAGAAGGGACTGAAATCAAAGGGGCAGGATGAGGCGAGTGGCTGGGGGGAGGCACGAGAGGGTAGCATGGAAGGAACGGGGCGAGGTTTGGCCTAGCAGTGAAAGTCCCGGAGTATTAGCACTTTATTGATTTCTACTTTACTGACATTTTATTCTATTACTAAGTTTCCGATTAGCCTGAAGGGAAAAAAAAAATCCGAGGGAAGCAGAGAAGGCATGTTGAGTTTTGACCTCACAGCACTTGCTTTTATCTCTTGCCGGTTTTAGGAGAGGAGATCCCTTTCGGTTTGACAGATTGTACCATTTTTGAAGGGAAATTACCAGGAACATGTTAGCAGGTCCACGTGCCGGACCACCTCAGCCCCATCATCCTTTGTGCAGGAGGGTGCTGCATTTTTTGGCACTTTTTGCCCTCATCTGCAAGGTACTGAAAGGGCAGCTGCAAACTCTTAGAAGAAAAAAACTGTTGCTGGGAATGAATGCGTGCGTGTGAAGGGATGCAAGGATGCTCCTCCTGCCAAATGTACCCCAATGCTATTTATAACCCCTGTGTGTGCATTGACTTAGTCAAACACAGATTTGGGAACTCTCTGCAACAAAATACCATGTAGCTCCACATACAGCAGTGGTAGGAAATCATGTGCCCTCCAGATGTTTTGGATTGTGAGTCCCATCAGCCTGACCCAATAATCAGATTTTGGAGTTGTAATCCAAAATATATTGAAGGTGCCATGCTACCTGCCCTGTGTAGGTCGATGAAGTCTGTCTTTAGCTCAAATCTAAGGGTTCTGTTGATTTTCATTATTACATTGCATTTTATTTCATTGCATTATTAACCGAAACCAGGGTGGAAGAGGTAACATTGCCACTGCTGTATACATTCATCTCATTATTGTTTCTTATCTCAGATTTTTATAATGCAAAATCAGCAAAATGTTCTTGACCAGAGGTGACAATGGGGCAAGAGAAATGATCCTGTACACACCAAATAACCATGTTTTTATCAGACTCGTTGCACCCCGTCTTCACCTCTTTTTACAACGGGTTGTCTGTATTCAGTGTGCTGAAGGTTGATTGTCATGTTACCTTTCCCGGTCCTGACTTCATGACACATTTATCTGAAAAATAGAAACAGGCCCAAATCTTTCCACACACGCACACACAAACACGGATTTTGTTTCCAGAGTCAGAAAAAAAAGTAATGTAAGAATTCAGTCTAAGATTTGAACAGGCAATTTAAGAATCTGCAGTCATCATCTCTGTCTCTTCTCCACCTCCATGTTATGCTTTGCTTTCTGGCACATCCTCATTTCCATCTGTTTTAAGAGAGATGCATGTTACAGGTATCTGCAATTGCACCATTAAAGATTTTATGCTGTGCATGTTAAAATTAAAAAGATATATGTGCAGATAGTCACTATGAATGTAATCAACTTGATTTAATACTAATAGGAACCAGCAAATGGAATTTATGACTTAAAAATAAGTGATTTTTAAATATATATATATATAAATACAAGTACTTTGTGCAAAACAGGGGGAAAAATCTCAATCTGAAGAGTTTATTAGAGTCTAATCCCTCACCAACAAACGAAACCAGGCTGCCCACCCAATAATCCCAACTGCCATTAAAATATTAAAGATAAATCTAATCGTCTCTTTATCCAAAATAAGCGACTTTTATGCTGAGAGAAAATGTCTAACCCTTTGGGAAGAGAATTACTCCTAATGTATCAAATGGAATTCAGTCAGGAGGGTGAAACTGGGTTTAAAATCAGATGAGATCGTAATAGAGATAAAGCATGGTATGCCAAATTAAAAACACTCATTTACATAAATTAAAATCCCCTGAAGAAGTTGTAGTGTTGCCAGTGAGACTCCATTGGGCAGTCTTGTTCCCTCCTTGGCCAGAGGTGATCTATCCAGGCTGAGGAAACTCTTAGTCCAGAAGCAAAAAGGGACCCTGACCCTATGATTATTCTCATTTCCCAAACTGTACTCTTCAATAAATATTCCAGGTACTTCTCTCACCTATGTCGTATCCATATTGTCATGAGTTTCTTTCATCCCAAAGATCATGAGCTAGAAATATGCAACAGAATAGGTACATACAAATTAAGATAACTCTTGGTAGCTAGACATCTGTATTCAGAGCTCAGTTCTAGTTTTGTTTAGCTTTGAACTCATCAAGTGGACTTGGAACATAAGAAGCTGCTTCGAGCCAACTGTATGTTCATTTAGTTCAGTGCTATACTCTGCTAGCATCCCATCAAAGCTCAAGCAGAAATCACTGCCATTACCAGCTTCTTCAAAGCAGAGATACCAGGAATGGGACCTGGGGCTTCCTGTGTGCAAAGCATGTACTGTCCCACCAAGCAATGTTCCGTCCACCTTAGTTTCTCAGCTATAAAGCAGGAGTGTTAATTATTAGTATGCACAGCTTACCATTTGCCATCTCTGACTTGCAATCTATAGGGCATCCAAGTTTTTCAGTAATTCACTGAGTGTAGCTATAGCCCTGCTGTAGCAGGAGAAATTCTGATTTTGTTTTGTTTTGGCTTTTTAGCAGTAGAAGTCTTACTCTGAGTCTGTTGCAGGAGTGCTTTTCCTAACTTATGTGATTAGTTAGAATGTACTTATCTTTAAAGAATCATTTTTCTGCTATGGAGCTCCTTAGTACGTCTGTAGAGGAGGAAGAAAATGGTTTTGGATGCTGAATTGTCTGTTTCTTTGAATTCTAGATGCCTAAACAAGAACATATGCTTGCCACCAACAATATTATTATACTATTTGGCCTTATTCTTTAAGGATGTTTCTGAAAGTATACTTACTATAATTTTAACTGTGAATGTGTTTTTTCATTATTATTAAGGAGAATGCAAACAAAAATATAATTAAAATGTTCTCGGGAAAGCAAAATTGAAGACAAGAGTATCTGTCTTTAATAGCGTATCCTTGTTTTAATCGCTTTTTTTAAAAACAGACAATCTTACTGACAGTTTTGATAAGAAGGGGCAATCGGAATGGTCCAGCTACAACATCTTACATGACAGCAAGAGAACATAAAGCTTTTATTATTTATTTGAAATTATTTTAGGCAATTTTCAAATGTAAATTCTACATAGATTGACTCCCAGCATTCCATAATGCAGACAAGCTAAGAAGCAACCCAAATTAATATCACATAATTTCATGAAGGACAAATGGTGACTAGTCACGATCACTTTACTGATTTATTTATTACATTTCTATATTGCCCAATAGCTGACGCTTTCTGGGCAGCTCCATATCAGTCAGCAGTATGCTTATGCACACCAGTTGCAGGGGAATGTAAGAGAGACACTGCTATTGTACTCCAGCCCTGCTTGTGAGTTTCCCATGGGCCTCTGTTTGGCCACTGTGGGAACAGAATGCTGGTCTACCTAGGCCTCGATCCAGAATGACTTTCAGTATATCCTTATCCCCCATCTGCTCCGACTTCTTATGGAATTTAACATCTTCTAAATTGTTCTTGCAGTGGGTAATTGCAGGCTTGTGCACATCTGCAGTTTTTGTCACTGAAAACCTTGCATGTATGCTGCAACAATTTTGGAGGGAGTATTTGCTTCTAATGTACTCAGGAGAGATGTACATGGATATAGTATGGATCATGCTCATCTATATGATTGCCCATGTAAGTCTGTCCTAGAAGAGTACACAGTGGGGTATCATTTGGCATAGTCTTTCCGAAACACTGAGCACATAGGGTGTTGCTTCCATCCAAGCTCTGCAGATGCATACATTTATTTTGGGTGGGGCACAGGTTACAAACTTGATTCATTCAAAATGTCCAGATGTTTTGGTATTCTCTGGCTAGTAATGGGATGATAATGGCTAATGAAGGAAAGAAGATGTTCATAGACTTGAAGTCAGATTATCAGCTCTGACAGATAGAAGGAGTCGTGGGCCTGGGAAGTGGTCAGAAGACTGAGTTGGGCATATATTCCAATCCCTTGTTCATTGGAAAGCCTTTCAGATTCTTCCAGTTCCTTAGATTTTATCAGCCACCATCCCCATGTTTCTAACTTAAGCATGATGAAGCAGCCATGAGCACTAGAAATAAGTTTAGAATATTTTTTATTGTTTAAGAAGCATAGTATATCCACACATAGAACAAATTTTTGAAAAGAATAAATATATTGCATATTATTAAATAAAAATGATACACCAAAGGTAACTGGTGAAATACGTACTTCTGGAAGTAATACATACAAATTTCTCACTTAACTATAGCAGAGTCCATCCCATACATTGTATACTTCTAGTCAATTTCTATAGTATTTCTGATTGTTCTTAATAATTCTAACAATACCAAATCCTGTTTCAGTTAACAAATATATGTAGAATAGACTACACTTTCTAACAAGGTCTTTATGGGTTTTCTATGCATGAAAGAATTGCTCATATTGAGAATGATCTCATAATTATGAACCTGGGCAAAAGATGGTTAAAGATAGTATCATTGTGCCCAAATTTTCACCCATTCTAACACACCAAAGTAATCGATCTGTAAGAAAAGTAAAGCCACTGGTATTTGTCCTCTATGAAATATACCCAAGGATGTTACACAAAGACTGAGTATGCAGTAGGACAAAAGTGTAACACTTTGCACATCTTAAACTATGGACCACATTCAGCTATTTCAGGTGCTGAAATATGATGCTATGTATAGAAAATGTTAATCTTCAGAGGGAGCTAAGATGTACATAATAGCATTTGAATGATCATAAACAGACTTCAGAATTAACAATTCTGTGAATTTCACTATGGGTAGACATTTAGTACTAGAACAGGAATGAGTAATTTGTGGCTGCAGCTGATGGGAATTATAGGTCAAAACATTTGGAAGGCCACAATTTAGCTCTGCACTAGAAGGTACTTTAACATTACAGTCCAATGCATGTTTAGGGTGTCTAAGCATTCTGCCTAACATGTATAGAGTTGTACTCAAAGAATGCAACCCTAAACTAATTTAAATGGGAATGCATGCAATTGCTTCTCAGTTAATGAGTTAACTTGCACGGTGAGTTCTGTCATTACAGAAAGTGATATTAAGTGCAGAAATCTAAAGCATATGGTTATAGTGCTTCATAACAGCAAAATTAAATTAATTGTCATCATGCCAATTAAATTACATAGATGTATTAGAGTCAGATACCTATAATGGACAAAGTTGGTGACTTTGCCACTGGTGACAATAATTAGGGTTATAGGTTATTAAAAAACATCTCTTAGATTTAATAAAATGAGTTCATATTGGAGGAAATGTACAAGGTATTTGTAAAGGGATGTGAACAGGCAACTGGTCAAATTACATGATAGCTTTCTCAGATGTATGATGTGAGATGAACTCAATGATTTGTTCAGAATGGGTCACACAGAGGCAAATCAAAATATTTTATTAACAAAGAATGATTTAGATATATGGACCACTTATATTAGCATATATACTTTAAATGTTAATCCTTCTCCCCTCTCCTTGTGTGTTTTTTTCCTTTTCCCTATATTATGGACAAAGTTAATGGTTACTGTATATTGATATGTTTAATTATATGATTTTTTGGTTATTGCATTAGGAGGAATGAGCTATACCTGTCTCAATTCTGATCAATGACCACCAATCAAAAGGCACTCTTCTTATTAAATTCAGTAAACACATGTCCAACCCAGAAGAGTAAACAATGCTTTTGTGATGGAGGTATATGCGTTTGTCAATATATTTACTGGGTAGGGCATCTGTTGAGAAGACATCTTCCTCCATCCTTGATGGTGTGCAGATTTTAAGTTCTCCTTAATGTCGAAGTGGTAGTGGTCTTCCATTCACAACATCAGAGTGATCACCTCAGTTGCAGAGATGTACTCTGGATTATTATTTATTATAAAGAACTTAATATGGTCTTTCAATTGTATTCCTAGGAGTGTAACAAAATAATAACAATACAGAACTAGAATATACTAAAGGCCACAAAATCATAAAGGCAGCATAAGGCATAAATAATGGAACATTGTCCAAAAAGCTTAAGAAAAGTAAAAGGGCTTCATCTGATGCCAAAAGGGCAATAGTAGGTGCAGGTCCGTTAAAGATACATCTTTGCTTTATAAAATATAAAGGAAGATTTATTTTTTAGAGCTATAGGAGATAATAGAGTGCCCATTTTTAAATAGAAACCATCTTGGTTGCCTGTTAATGAAATAGCCTTTTGCTTTCTTGTTGCAAAGCAAGTAAACACTTAACTAAAAACAGTGTTGAACATGTTTTAAAGAAAAAAGTGGCTTCTATGGTACTAGGCAGGGGGCAAAGATAGTCTTGGATCCAAGTAGCCACTTAGGCTCGTACAAGGGGCTTCCATCAGTCTAATGGTACTTTTGTCTTTTAGCAACTAAACTTGCTAGACTAGACTAGGCTAGGCTAGGCTAGGCTAACATTCTTCCCATATCACAAACTTAAAAACACTCCAGTATATTTTAATTTTAAAGCAATGCAGTATTTCTGTTCTGAAAATACAAGGATTCCAGTGTCACAATTTGCCTTCTGTTCATTATTATTGGACATATTCTTCTGAGAACAAGGTTATTTTTGCATTTTGCCTCACTAAATGCTCTGTGGTCATTGTAAAGCTGACAAGTTACACTGGGCGAGAACAGGAATATTCTGCTGGAAGCAGACATGTGAATTGGTTTTTGTTGTGGTTGTGAAGATGTAGAACTATTAATTGAAATGGTTTTGGACTTACCTGTGGAAATGCCCTTAGAAATAGCAGTCTGATCACAGGTTTACCGTATGGTTGATAATTTGAATCCAAGTCTTTAAGGCATTTTTACTTACATGAAGTGCATTTATCTAGTACAATTAATTCTCAGGAAGAATCCTTGAAACAAAAATATTAGATGGAAATTATTAAAATAGGATAAATTTACAATTGTATATTTAAAATAATATGTGCAGACTTTTGCGTGTTGATATTTAAGGCAATAGGTCAGTTGCACATATTACTCATCCAGCCAGTTTTAAGTTGGTTTAGTTCACAATCATTTCCATGGCAGAGTTAGTACATTCCAACTTCCCACCATTGAAGCACAAAAGTTCAAGAGTGGATCAAGACTTGGGCTGGATCGTGCTCTTAGTATTTACACCCACACAGTGGTCTGTTTTTAAGCCTATTTCACATCTGTGATAATGGTTTATGCTAGAATCAGGGATGGGCAGAAGACAAACCTACATGATTTTATCCCCACAAGCATGGCCAATACTTAGGAATACCAGGAGTTAAGTCCAAAACATCTGGAATACTTCCTGCCAGTCTTTGCTATAGATGATCGTGATGCTGTTGTTGATGATGCTGATTTTCATTTCTGAACCTCCCAATAACCTAAGATTTCTGGGCAGTTAACACATTCAAAAAGCAGATCACAGATTTGGCTTCAACTGTGATTCAACAGATCATACCTTCAGCTAACAAAACAACCAGACATTTTTCGAAGTACAAAATATAAAAGCAATCTAACAGTTAAACCCGTTTAGTACAAATGATACCTGTTAAATACAGCTGGCATAAATGTCCCATCATCTCACTAAATACCCTTAAATGCCTGGGAGAAGAGAGTGGTCTTAACAGGATGCCCAAAAGATGACAGAATTGGTGCCAGGTGGGCTGCAGTAAGGAGATTGTTCCATAAATAATCCCAACTGCTTTTTTCAGGGATACCAGGGACATGGATGCAAATAAAACTCCAGTTCTTGCTAGCTGAGATGGACTGGTTCTTAAAATAATATGTTACTTTCATATTGTAACTGGATAGCAGCTAATGAGAACTAAATGATATATTTCCTCTTGGCAGGTAATAGCTTTTAGGTATTTCTTCCTTCTGTCTCCCAAGCATCTGAGAATAGAATACTGACATAGATAGATGTTGCTTTGGTGGTGTTGCAACATGTTCTAATTGAACAAGCATGAAGTCATTTTATTTTTGTTATAATGGTAATTGGAATCAGATATTAAAATGTTAAGGGGCACAGATGTAGGTGATGCCCAGCACTGAGAACTGATCATGGCTGTACAGCTTTATATTTCACTTTTAAAATTCACAGAGAAGGAATTTGAGTTTTATCCTGTCCACAAGGTATCAAGTTATAGCAGGCTAAGATCCCCAGTAACCCCAGACAGATAGAGTATTTTTGTCACTGTAGGGAAAATACAAACATTTTGCAGAACATTTGACCTGCAAAGAGAACCAACAAACAGCAAGCATATTTTGATACAATTGGAATTATTAACCATAATGAATAAATACATATTTTAAAAATGATTTCAAGATTTTGTATAAAATCCTGTACAAAGTTTTGTACAATACATCTATATGTTGCTGTGTGTTATTTTCATGTGTTACTTATTCTTGGTATACTGGCAAGTTTGCCATGCACTCATTCTACCTAGACAAAAAGTCTTCACTGAATGAAAATCAAGACTAATTTTTGATCTTGTGAATTAGACAAGGTTAACAAAAAATGTGTATTTCATTGCCCTACAGAAAAGTTGCCTGCTTTACAAATTATTTCAAATTATTGAAAGAAGAAACATGTCATGGAGAAATTCTAACAAAAAAAAAAAAGATTAAACAGAACTCTCATTTTACAAAAAGACAATCTACAAAAGAGCTCATGGGTGTGCAAACCAGCTTTCTGCAGCAGGCACTTATTCCAGTGAAAGGGCAAACCTTTCAAGGAGCTTATATAATGCCAACAATTTGAATATTGTTCAGGATTCTACAGAAATCCAACAGAAGCCAGAGAATGCTGTTGCAATGTGGCCCCAGCAGTCCAATACAGGTCACTGGGTTTTGGATTAGCTGAAGCTTTCAAATGCTCTTTAAAGATTCATTGTGAGACACTGGCACAGGTTGCCCTTGTGTTTCTGGGCCCAATTCAGAGTGCTGTTTTTGACCCTATGCAACTTAGGTGCTTAGAGACCCCCCCCCCCCCCCGCTTCTCACCTGAGCCCTCAACATGCAGCACTTCTGATAAGGTCCTCTGCTGGACTCTTTTGGATGTGAAGTTGTATAAGCATCCACAAGTAAGGCATTCTTGCTGGTAGTTCCAAGACTTCACATTTTCCCCCATTCTGATGTATTTTGCAAATGGTCAAAATCTTTTTATTTGCTGAAAGGGCTCCAAGGACTGAACTGTCTCCCCCTTTGCTATTTGCTGTCTGCTTTTTTAAAAATATTGATGCTGTTTTACTGTATGTTTTATTACTGGCTATTGTAGGCTTGTAAGATTTTGTACGAATCATTGTAAGATTTTATATGAACAATGGCACGAACACTAAAAAATAAATAAATAAACGAATACTACATTATACTGTATATAAAGCCTGAACTGTTCAATGATATTCTAGGCATCTAATGAAGTGGACTATTACTGGTCGAATAAATTTGTTCATTTTTAAGGTGCCATGATACACTTTGTTTTTCCTGCAATAGACCAATACTGCTGTCCTCTGGAAATAATACAGGAATATTTCACAGCAGTCAAAGGTTTCTTGTCACATAAATGTTTTGGGATGCTTATAATGTTTTATTTACATACCTAATATCACTCCTTTGTAATGGGTCACACTTAACGGTTTTATTTGTTAACACTTCCACTTAGTGTTGAAATGTATACCTCCTCCAAAGAGGTTTAACCTTAGTCACTTTGACTGCTACTGGAATGCTGATTTGAGATTGTATCTAATTCTTTCCCTCAACAAGAATGACAGTGACAAAAGATATCTAGAAGGAATGATGGAGTTGCCTAATAGTTCTACCCTATCTTTTGTGGAGGGGTAGGATCTTGCCACACCAATCCATGTTTTAAATGGATGATTGTAATGCATTCTGCATTCCAAGCTAGGTTGGTTCACACTGAGCTGCCAAACTCCCAGTGGAGTGGGAGATGAAGCTGAAACTAGATTCCACCAACTTGGCAACAAATACAATGGCTACAATGTTTCATTTTGCTTCTACATCAGAAGGTACAGATAAAACACTTACCTCCTGAGACTGCTTCTCTGTCTGAAAGTGTGTCTAAAGTGGTTGTACTCTGTGAGTTGGACCCTGACCCTACTAAGTTTGCTTCAGGCAATAATTAAGATCCTCTGTTGTGATGAGTAGCAGAACATTTACCACACTTGCACTCCTGCCTTAGAATGCCCTCCATGATAAAATTAAAAATATTTCCTCCTCATAGAGACTGTTTCAGAGAGTTATAGCTGCTGGCACAATTATTTCTTGTGCATTATTATTACATTCATTTATACCCTGCCCTTCATTCTCATGCAAGGAACCTAAGGTCACTTACAAGGTTTTCCTGATTTCCATTTTATCCTCACAACAACCCTGTGAGGTAGGTTAGGATGGAGTCACTGACTAGCCCAAAGCCACCCAAAGATCTTGCCAAGTGGAGACCAGAATCCAAATCTCCCGAGTCCCAGTTTAATATTCTCACCACTATACCTCACTCAAGTATTGTGCTTTAACTATTTTTAAATTAATGCTTTTCTGTCATGGTTTTACTTTTGCAGTTTGTGTTTTAGTTTTTTATTTTATTACACACTATGAGTCTTGGAAAACTGGACTTATACATGTACTTGCATGCACACCAGTGATAAAGCATTTGTAAACTCACAATACTGTAATCTAGCCATTGTACTCCAGTGCAGAAGAAACCGCCTAATCACAAAACAGAACTCTTTACAGAAACTAAAGAAAATAAAGGAAATTATTATAAAAGAGCTGACTTTGGTGGTGGAGATTTTCAGCCACTTGGCAGTATGGATCTAAAGAAGTTAGAGCCATTACTGTATTAGGGATCCACATACCCTTTTTCCCTGGAAGCAGTCTACAGAAATAATTTATTTGCCTTCTTCCATGAGAAACCAGAATCCTAGTTTAAACCCAAAACAGTTTGGTAGTGTTGCAAATGTACTAATGTCAGGAAGGTGGTCATATTGATTGTGTTACTTCTCCCCTCCCCTCCTTTCCTGCAGTGACATTACTTCTCTCCGAACTCTTTATATCCCCAAGGGCAAGCAAATACTGCCTGGCTGCTGTACCTTGGGGATCAGATGGCTCAGGAGAATACATAAACTCCCACCTGTATCAGCATGAATTAATGAACAAATCTAGTTTGCTGCATAGTGACAAAGAAGGTTTGTGACAAATGTGCCATCTGCCTCTGCTGAAACGTGCAAGACATCCAGGGCATGGAAGAAATCCCAGGAAACTATGAAAGGTTTCCTTGTGGTTTTAAAGGATTGCTTACTGTAGCTTGTAAAACAATGAATTTCTAGATGGACACATTCTTTTTTAGAATCTAAGAAATATTAGAACTCCTTGTTACACAAATAATGTAATGTACTTCTTCTCAAAGTACATAAAGAATCAAAAATAACTGAAAAAATGTATAGCAGTAGGAGTGGTATTTAAAAATGTTCATCTGGGCAAGGACTCCGGATCTTTGGATCAGTGTCCAAGAAACTTGAGAACTGCTCCAGATGACATAATCTGCCTTAATACAAACCTGCTTCTTCCTTCTGAACTCAGTAAAGTTGCAGTTGCTAAGAGATCCTAGGATTCACTTACCTAGTAGGGAGTGTAGCATGAAGGCACCATCCTTTAAACTAGAGGGAAACATGCCATCTCCTTCCACATTCTGCTCAGTATTTTCATTCAGTCTAGAGCCCAGAATCTTAAAAGCATCACTGTCATCTGGTGTTCTCGGTGTGCCTGACTCTGCCTCTGCAGAGACCTGTCCAGCCAGTTGCTACAATGCTTGTGCTCCAAGTCATGAGGCCTCGACAAGAGGAAGAGCAGGTGCATTGTCTTCTCACCCATCAAATGGAGGACCAGAGGCCTTCTTTATCATTATGTCCTCCAAACTGGCCCAGGTCTTTTTCTTGAGGGAAAATATACATGAGTTTTCTTGCAAAAAGTGCTTGAATGAGAGCAATGACTAAATTTAGGACAAAATAATGTATGAGTGCATGGCTTGACTTGGCTTGCAAGAGTTTGTCTGGAGCACCTTGGTTCTCCAGTCACCCTTCTGGAGTGCTCCTGCTTTTCACAGGAGCTCTGTGGCAAGATCCTGGTGAATACACGATCTTCTTTGGTATCAGGGATTTGCACTATGCTAGGGAAAGGTGAATAGATGTAGAAGGAGGAGAAGGGCTTCTCACTTTTTATGTTCAAAATCCACAAAGACTCACACATTTTCTGTAGCATAATAAGCTTTTGTGGCTATGAGTGCATTGTACAGAAAGATTATTATTGGATTTTCACTTCACAAGGAAAAGGTGCTTATTCTTGCATTTTGACTGCCAGGCCAACTTGATAGTCTATTTGAATACTCCTATGCACTTTCACCAGGGCTGGGACTGGGAGGAAGATTCCATTTGCTTCTCTGTATCAGGCAGCAGAATGTCTTGGGGTCAGCTCTGGACATGGTTATAGAGACCAATGAGGTGGGAAAAGGTAGCTGAGACAGTACAGGGAATTATGCGAGGTAGGGAAACAACTAAGGCTGTGGAGAGATCTTGGGGTGGAAATCATGTTCAGGATTTAATTGCATCAAAATCATGCATCAAATTTACTGTGTAAACAAGTTTGCTGAAAAGAAGGATGTACTGAATTTAATGTGGTTTACTCCCAGGTTGGATGTAGAAGTGGAGACCTACTCCTTAGTAAATCTGCTCAAAATTGCAACTTGCCTATGCACTCTGAAGATAATTTCAATGTTTGGTTCTAGAGAAGAACCTGGGGGATGATAACTTTGGTAATTTTAAGAACAACCAACCAAAAACAAGGTAGTTACCCTGGTCCATGAAAAATATAAGCCCCACATCCACAGCTGGGCAATACCTATATTAGAAATTAGGCTTGGTCATCAAAATATCAAAGTATATGTTTTGGTATACAAAGAGTTCTATGATTATTGAAGCTAGTAGAAATTTAATATTTTAACATTTGGGGTATATTTTAAGGTTTCCAGAAATTAGAACCCAGGAACTGTTAAAAATGTTTTCTTTTTATTTTATTTATTAGATTTCTATCCTGCCTTTTTTCTTTTTCTTTTCAAGAACTCAAGGTGGCTTACATCATTCTCTTCCTCCTGCTCTCAATCTTATTTCCACAACAACAACCCTGCAAGGTAGGTTGGGCTGAGAGTCTATGACTGGCCCAAAGTCACCCAGTTGGCTCCATGGCTGAGCTGGGGCTAGAACCCAGATTGCCAGAGTCCCAGACCTGTGTTCTTAACTACTGTACCAAACTTGCGCAATATCCACCAATCCTGAGAATGAGTGAGGATTTATTCAGAAGTAATTCCCACTAAGTTTCACTATTAATGTGTGAATCTGCCTCCTAAGTTACAATAATTGCCATACTCTCCCATTTTGTGATGCCCTATTCAGTTAACAATTAATCAGTAAACATTAAAGGTGGCTTTTTGCTGCTCCCAGGCACACAAGCCTCCCCATTTAGACTTGGAAAGGTGTACTGTCATTAAGGGTAAGGTTTAAGCATGCCCAATTTGGAATACTACATGGCTCTGTCCTGAAAGCAAGGAAAAGGTTAATTAGCTTGCCTTATGCAACATTTAAGTTATAGTAATTATTTCTATTATTCACATATAATGAGCCTTTGTCCCAGACATTTTTGGTACCTAGCACTGTGGTGAACAAGGACATAGACTACTATTACAGTTATTTTGGCTTCTACAAAATAACTTTTACAAATGTTTTTAGCAAGCATTAAGGACCTTTTGTGACTCAAACTCCAGGACCATTATTGCAACATCTGGAAGTCCTAGTTGCTTTATTTAGAGTTAGCTGGACAACAGTGAAGTGCTTAGGGAGGCATGGTGTGATTATTTCTGTAGCCACCAGTAGATGGAACTGTTACTTACTTCTGCTGTTAAAAATAAGCTATTAAACTACTGAAATGGCAAAACAACTAAACAGGTGGAGATACCTAAAATAGCACGGTCTAGTTTATTGTTGTGAACTGCCCAGAGAGCTTCAGCTACTGGGCAGTATAGAAATGTAATAAATAAATAAATAATAAATATTGTGCATCTCTGGGATTTTTAATCCTGCTCTTAGGCAGAGGTGTTTCCCAGCCCTGGACTACCAGTTCAAGCTCAGATCTCTTAAATGGAAATAGTGCCATCAAAGCTAAATTACTTCTTATGGGATAGGACAGCACTTCATTAGTTTCAGTGCTAGAGAACCAATTGCATTTTTATAACAGGTCATATAAGCCTTTTGGGATTGGAAAAAATGTCAAGCTATGGTCACGATCTAGAATCTGTGTTTAATATTCTGGCAATATTTGGTGGGCTATTCATAGTCCTGGGAACTTAACCTTCACACTCCTGGGAATCACACATGGATATCTAGCTTTCATGGTTACCATAAATCAAAAGATGAAAACATGTAAGAAATGTTTGTTAACCAGGGCAATATGGAAATTTCATATATTGCTTTCTGCCACATTCTTTGCTCTTACTTTTTACAAGTTGTTGCATGTTTTGCTTGTTTTACTTTGTCACTGAAGAAGGGAGCAAAAAGCTACCCTCTGTCTTGTGATTTTCCTAGCTGACCAATGCAAGTGCTTACTCTGTCACATAGAGAGAGAAGCTGGTTAGTGCTGGGGGGGGGGGGGAATTTTCAACAGGTGCAGACAAATTGTACAAGACCAAACTCTTATCTTCCAGAATTCCAAAATCATAGCAATTTAACCTTCTTTCTGTCACAAGAGTTGTACAATATTTATGCTATTCTCAACATCTGGAATTCCTATTAACTCATGGATAGAAGATTCAGGGTCAATTCACACAAGCAGATTTCCTACAAGGAAATTAATTCTATGTGGGAAATGAGATGCATCACATATGCAAGTTTCTTAAATGCAACAAATGCATAAGTGTATCTTTAATGCACATTGCTACACAAAAATGACTTCCACACATAAAAGTTTGTTTCATAAAGTGGTTCTGGATGACAGGCAGTGGACAAAAACTAGGCAAAAAGATAAGCCATTTCCCAAAGAACACATTCCGTTTGGGCATAAAGCAAGAGAAAGCAGCTGGCTACAACAGACAACAGAGCAGAGATCCTGGGAAAGAAGAAGATGCTTATGTTCTGCATTGTACACTATCCTTTGAAAAGGCTTCCTCTTATTTTATGTACTGGTTTAGCATAGTTGAAGGAATTGCAAAGTATGTAAGGGGTAGGGTCCTATATTCCTAATTCTTTCCCCTGTCATCAGAATGAGATCATATTTTTTTCCAGTTTATACTGAAGTATCTTAGAAAAGTTTCAATTAAACTATTTTTAGAATGCTTTATGTTTGCAAATCAAATTTTATTATTGATTTCTTTCAGTGAATAAGCACATATTTAAAAACTAAATATCTTAATATGGAATTCCATTTTGGCTTTCACTAATAAGAAAAAACAACAATTTACATGTAATTTGGTTTTATTTAATTAAAGGCCATATACATACATTGATATTATTTTAAAATAACATGAGATTCAGAATAATGCCTGATTTGGTACAAGAAATGGGCAACTGAATTCAAACTATTTTACATGATATTCAATATGGATGCTAAGAGAGGACAATCCTTAAAATGTTCATTGAAAAAGTAACTTTCATTATTAGAGCTAAACAAATATTACAATTTTCTGGATGCAGTGGCATTTAAAAAACATGACTGTGTGAACTGCTGTGACACATGACTGGTACACTTCAGAAGTTTATTTAAAACTTTAATCCGAATTCTATTAAAGTAAATGCTGATAATTCATAATTATTAGTTTGTGTCATATAATTTCAACATAATTTATTTTGCTTCTAAAAGCCTTCATTATTAAATGCATTTGATTTTCCTTCCCTCTTTTCAGTTGCATGTTATTTATAAAAAATAGCACTGAAATTGCATTACAGAACTGCTACAAGACAAGGAAAGTATTCAACATTTGTTCTGATTGTTGCAATACTTAATTATTTTGTAGTTGTTTGTTTCACAGTGGTGAGATATTTACATCCGGTCCAAATCCGGATTGACTATTTAATCTAGCATTCAGCTATAGCAAGCTATTCAAAACGAAGTATACACGTTAGGCACACTTATAAATCCGGATAGCCCGTAAGACCTCCATAACACAATTTTCCTAACTCTGCTTAATAATCTGTCACGTTGTGATGTACAATTATTTTTTTAAAAAGCGGTACACAATTATTTCCATATATTTTCCACTTAGTAGAATCGATTTTTATGCTGCTTAGTCGAAACCATCGGATGCAAACGGTGCGATTTAGGAGGAGGAATCGGCACCCGGTGCAAATCTGTGGCAAAACCCCGCGTCGGCGGCCACCTCTATTTGCCAGTCGCGCAGTTTGTTCCGACTGCCCGGAGCTTTTCAGGCACTCCCGCTGAAAGAGCGAGGCAACGAGACGGCGGCAGCGAGAGGGGTGTGAGTTCGAATTTGAATGAGCCTCGGAGGAACCGCGAGGCTCTCATTGGCGAACCGGAGGGGAAGCGCCCCCGGCGCTCGCGCTTCTGCAGGCGCGCAGCTCCGCGATGGAGCGCGCAGACGAGGCGCACGGCGCCTTCCCGGGCTCGCCTCCCCGCGCCCCGCGCCCCGGCCCCGGCCCCGGCCCCGCCGCGGAGCGACCCTGCGAGCCACCCCGCCCCGCGCCCCGCCGGCCGGTCCGCCGAGGCGCCCGA
>NW_025335761.1:34558274-34588355 GCF_004798865.1 Varanus komodoensis
ACAGAAAAAATGTTGGAATGCAGACTGTTCCCAGGATAGATTAATCATAGAACCAAAAGGTTTCCATGCTTCAGAAATTTGTCTGGATAGCCTAACGTTCATTCAAATTTGCAGCACAACTGGAACATGAATGAGATCTGTACATTATCCTCTCTGCAGAAATCTTTCTCTGTCTCCTGCAGTTGTGCTTCCATTTGTTTCCAGTCGTTTGTTTCCACATGCTAGTTTGCAGGATAGGATTGCTGTGTGTATATAAAGTACAGCAATTTCTTATTTGGCTTCTACAAACCCAGAGGAAGCATTGCCTTGGTATAAAATGCATTGTTTTGAAGATGTAAAACTATACGATGGTTCGGCAGTATGGCAGAGCTAAGCTAAACTGCTGATTGCAGTTGTACTTAGATTGCTAAGTGCTAGAACTCTTTGTGTTGCTCAGATAATTTACAAACATAGGATTAGCAGATGAGGAAGGACTGGGCATTTTCCAAATAAGAGGAAAGGAAAAGCTGTGGCCATCACATCAGTTTAAATGTCTAAAAACTACTAACTGGGCACTGAAAGAAGATTGCTATTTGCAAATGCTTATATTGTATTATTAAGTTTTATTGTTATGAATTAGTATGAATTTGGTCTGAATTCACCAGTAGCTGAAGCTGTCTGGGCAGTGTACAACGATTAATAAAACACAATAAAATCTGAATGCTGCATTACAAGAATAATGGCAAAATTTGTAGGGAAACAAATATTGGGTTTTACTCTTTAAATTTTGAATTTTGCCATAACATCTAACCTTCAAAAATGAAGGCATTCACTATAATTATTAAAAAGAGTGACCCAAATTTCTCTGTCTCAAAATATGACTTCTGTCATTTTAAAGACTTGAAAGCCACTTAACCAGATTCACACTGATGGATTTTAATCTGATGAATTTGCCAAATGTGGTATCTTCTTTTAGGCTTTTGTTTCAGTACTATGAGACAAATAGCAAGTGTGATTTTATATTTCACAGAAGTAAGTTTTATTAATTCTAATTTGGATGTTATTTTTAATCCATAACTTTTATTAGTTTAGGTGCTATTATATTGCCTTATTTAAAACTAGTTCCTCAAACAAGCTGCCCTTATTATTTTAATGTATGGCAAAAGTAGGTTCTTAACATGAAATTCATCATCTTGAAGAGATAAATTCTTATTAAATACTTCGAGATAGTACATTATTAGATATAGATGTGAGGAACTTAATTTTACGCTCTAGTCCAAATGCCATTATCTGTGGATTGCAAAGGAGCTTTCATCCAAGTAAGGCTGTTTTAAGATCATGGCACAAAAAGCCAGGGAAACAAATCTACTTAATAAAGGAAGAAGGCAGATATACAGAGGGATAAGTGTACATGTAACCCATCTATGTCATTCTAAAATCTTGGAAGAAGTACAGGATGCCAAGAGGACAAATTAAAAAATCCTGCTACTTTGGGGGAGAGGGGTCATTTGTTTTTCTCTGAGAATATCTTTTCCCCTCATTTAAATCTTGAGTAGTTTCTATCAGAAGTGGGTTTGCTTTTGTGATGACTCTGTTGACAACTAACAGAAGAAAGAACCTGGAAAAGGACTGCCCATTTAGTATGTTGCTAAAATGATAAAAAGTATCTATAAAAGTGTGCCCATTGAAAACATTTTAACCCATAAAAGTATGCCTATTAAAAACATTTTGTCCCCTTTCCCCCATTTGAATCTTCTTTAGAAATAGTTCCCAGGATAGGTCCTATTTGTTTCAGTAGCAATGTTTTAAGCACTTGCTTGACCTTTCTATTTAAATAAATGGGAATTAAAGGCTGCAGTCCTATGCACTCTTACATCAAGTTTCCCTGGTAATTTGTTGGGTTTTGTACAGACATTTATCTCTTAAAATCCCCCAAACTGTCTATGACTTTCCCTGTCCTAGAACAACCTTGTCTGTAGAATAATCCCTCTATATTTTATTTACTCTCTTAGCTATTCTGTTGGTCCTCCAGTCTTTTAGAATTGTTCAAAATTTTGTTTATTTTTACTTTTTTCATCAATGTGATTTCCTTTTTCAGGACAATCTTCACATCCTATCAACTAGAGGAGTTGGAGAAAGCATTTAATGAGGCCCATTATCCCGATGTCTATGCAAGGGAAATGCTGGCAATGAAAACAGAACTTCCTGAAGACAGGATACAGGTAATCCTACTGCTGGTAGTCATACATAATGCTGATTTCCTTTCAACGTTCTTTACTTTCTTCAGAAATGGCTACATCAACAGAAATAATTATTTTGCTAAAGCAGAACGGGGAAACCGGTAGCCCTGCATGTGTTATTGGACTCATTGGCCATGCTGATTGGGACTGATGGGTGTTGGAGACTTTCAATACTCGCAGGTTCACAAAATTCCCAGGCCTGCAGTGAAGACCTTCCTTATACCCTAGATTCTCCCAAAAGCTTGTTGTTAACTGCTGATATGAGAGAATATTGAATTGCTGTGTCTGTTTTCTGTGTAAGGTTGTATTGTTTGCTGATCTAACAGTAAGGTGTTTTTACACAGCGATACCAACATAATTGCATGTATGGCAGAAAACAAACTGAGAGGGAAAATACGCTGGGAGAGAAAAGTTTAATTCTCGGGAAGCAAAACCCTTGTTTGCATGCTTAATTCAATTCACAGAGATTTGCTGTTCTCCAAGCTCTGTCTCTTGAAGGAACCCACCCGAGAGGAATGTTCCCTGTTTGCTCTGATTTGATTGGAGATAACAGTGGGGATGTGGGTGAGGGGGGACTCAGCCAGCCCTTGGAGGAGTGGCCACTCTTCCCACTGTTGGTCAAGTCTGTGTGCCTTCCCCATGTGGATTACATGTGCTGTGCCGGCCCAGAAAGCAGCTGCTCATCCCCTAACCAGCCAAGTCCCTTTCTTCAAGCTGAGAAGGACACAGACAGGGCCTACCCAAGACTTTTGCTGCCCAAGGCAAAGGAAAAGCGAGCACTCTCCCATGTCTTGTACAGGACCAAACTGGCAGCTGAATCTTACTTTGATGCTGGTGATGGGACAGTGTCTTCTACCATGCCTGAGGGCAGTAAACTAGCTTAGGACACACAGGAACGTTTCCATGGCACATGTAGCTCTGTCTTCTGGGGCTCTGGAAGAACAGCCAGGCGCCGTCTCTGCTTCTCTGCAGCATCTGTTGCCTTGTGTAGTGCTTCAGTGCACCTCATTGTAGGGCCAGCCCCATACACAGAATTCCATGCTTCTCTTAGCATCAAGAAAGGCAAAATAGGCTGGCCTGGGGCAATGCTTGGTTTCAATATTTGAAAGATGGAATTGCATGGATAGAAAATGCCCAGAGCCTATCTATGTGCCTGGCAGAGGAGGGATCTGATTAAGGCAGGTACCAAAGCAAAATGAAGAGAACCCCAAACAAAAGACAGTGCCATATTACTCACTGTGGATAAAACCAAAGGCCTATCTCATCCAGAACTCTGGGGCAGCCAGATACCTATGGGAAGCCCACAAGCACCCTTCTGTCCACCCTTCCACTTATGGAAAGATTGATACTGGGTTAGGTCCATTTATACTGGACCTAATATAAAGCCACTGTAATTCCTAGATATTGATAGTTTTATCTACCACAAGGAACTTTGAATTCCACCACCATCATCATCATCCCTCATGGAATAGGACAACAATCCAAAAAATCTAATTAGGCTCATGTTCTTTTTCTTTAAACAGCGTATTACAAACTGCTTTGACATTCTTGACACTTTCAAAATTATTTAGTTATCATCAGATTTTGAGATCCAGGAGAGCTGAACATCAGTCCAAGCAGGCCAGAGGGCAGGTGTGTGGTTCAAAGTAGGTGGAGATCAATATTTCAGACAGCAATAATAGATCAGGGGGTGTAGACAAGAAGCCATTGATAGTCAAAGTGGAGGTCCAAGGCATCCACAAAGGAAAGAGGGCAAGCACCTAGTATCTTCTTGACAGAGACAATTTGTTCAGCCCGAGAAGAAAGCTTTGAAGCCAGAGTTTCATAGGATCTTATTCACTGGAATTGATCCTTGGAGTCAGCTGCTTGGACCCTCAGGCAGGACCCTACAGCCTAGATGGTGCCTCCCTGAGCCCAGAAATTTCTACCAGGCTTACAATGGAAACAAAGACTGGGTTTGCACAATCAGCTTGCTAAGACGTGATGAACCATGGTATCCACTGGTACTATTTTGACCATTCAACATGCTATCATGGATTGTTGTATCCTCCACAGTTGGGGTGGGTTGTGTGAGGGCTAAACAACCGTTGGAGAACCCATAGCCTTTTAAGGTTCTACAAGGATTGTTTAGATTTCACCCAATTCCTCTGCTGCACCAGATTTGGATCACAAAACAAGCTGCAATTGTGGCTTCAATATATGTAATGACTACTAGATGTGTTGCAGTCCTGTGGCTTGTATAAGCCATAGTAAGCTGTTTGATTGTATAAAGAACCCTGAAGAGTTGATCAAGTGCTAAAGTCAGTCTGGGGAGCCTCAGTACAAACATGCATACACAGGATCAGACATACATGGAGGACTGCTGTTGAAAAAAAAGGTCTAGATTCTTCCCGAGGTTGTAGAATTGGTTTTACAGTACCAATTGGATCTATACTTTCATGTTATAGGAGTGCATAAGATAAATCTACAGACACACTGTTGCGGAAAAGGCTAGGCTAGCGCTCTTTCCCCTGGCAAATTATTTTCTGTTTGGAAGGGCTACTTTTTGTACAGAGGCATGTTCAGCCATATTTATGAACCCTCACCTACCGTCTGAAATGGTGTGCCCAGACATAGGTTTAACATCTAAATCAGGAGTCTCAAACTCAGGGCCCGCGGGCCAGTTGCCGGGACAGGCAGGGCACGGGGGAGGGGCCCTGCGGTCTTCAAAGCACCGGTGGCGCCCGGGCCGGCCTCCAGATGAGCGGCCCACCACCACCGCCGCGGTGGTGGGATACTTGATGCGGCCCAGCCTCACCCAGACTCTACTTCCAGCGGCCCCCAGGTTAGTTGAGTTTGAGACCCCTGATCTAAATGAAAGCTAGACCTAAAGTGCAAATGCAAATAGTTTGGACAATGAAATGAATTGAAATTTGGATCTATGAAAATCAACAGGAGTTTTGCTGTGTGCTTTGATATGCTCTGAGGCTGAAGGCTGCAAAGCAAGAGGCAGTATGGAGGACTGCTGATAGCATCAGACATAAAGCGTTGCTAACATTTTAAAATGGTCGAGACAGCCCATTTTTTGGCAGTTGTTTTGTTTTTGCCAAGAGCTGTTTTCTGATTGTGCCCATTTCTCTAAGCTGAGTGTTCTGCTAACACACCCTGCTAGTACACTGCTAGCACTGCACTGCACTGCACTGCACATTTGTCAGGCACCAGGCTGGGGAGGGCTGCACCAGTGCTTCACCAGACCCGACCTTGTACGAATTGTGGACTTCACGGCTCATCCCGCCATGGGCCCCTCTGCTGGCAAAGCAGGGCAAAGCCATGGCCCGTGCTGTGCTCTCCTGAGCTGATCCTGGGTGCTGTGCCACTGCTCTGTGTGGTGCTCATGCATGGCTTCAGAGGTCCTGCTCAAAGATGTCTCCACGGGAAACAAGACTCATGTGTGGCAGGACTGAGGTTGTATAATCTTCCCGGCAACCTAAAATGCTTTTCAGTACACACAGGCACAAGGCCTGAGGTCTGGTGCAAAGGGCTTCCAGTGGTGCCGGAAACTGACACGTGGGATGGTGGGATGGATATGCCCTGTTTTTCTTGTTAGGGTACAGCTGGAAGCAGTGCTTAGACACAGGCTATATGTCTCTCTAATCCAGCATTGCGTACTCTGTCTAGCAGAGGCAATTCATTGGTTGCAACTCACCAGGGTCTCAGGCAGAGGGCTTTTTATCACCAACTACCGATCTTTTTTACAATGGGAGATGGGCTGAACCTGTGTCTGTGTGCAAAACATGTGCTCCACTACAGAGCGATGGCCCCTTCCAGTTTATGTCAATGGAATGGCAGCATTAGGAAATTATGAATGATGCTAACAGTAAGAGGTTGCTTTTACAGTCTGAGCCATAGCTTAGGAGTCACATTAAGAGTTAATGATGGGCATCACTCATCATGTTGTGACTGTTTTTCCTTAGCTCCTGGCACAGCATCAGTCCTTATTTCACACTTTTCTCACTAGATTGCATGTGCCCTGCTTTCTTTGGCTCTGCGCACTTCAGATATGTACATTCCCTTCTCCTAACACCCTCCCCCTGCAACATCATCTGGGCTCTCACCTTTGTATAGCATCCCCGAGTCAATGCTCAACTAAGCTATAAAGCTGTTTACCTAAATTATGCACCATAAATCACCCTCTCTGTAGCTCTTTAATCATTTGGTTGCTCTTTGCTGAACTCCATCCAATTTGTCAATCTTCCTGGTAACAAGACATCAAGTGAACACTGCAGTGTAACTGTTGGTTCATGTCATGTCTTTAAAGAAGAATCTTGTCCTTGAGGGTCATGGGTGGCATTCAGTTGATACCGGGTTATTGTTCAGATCACATCGTACCTGTTTCACTTTATTTGCTCATGACAATTAAAACCTATTGTTTCTTCCTGTAATTTCCAAAACCTATAACTGGCCCAGAAAGACATATGGCAATCTCAGTATATTCATTTGGGCTTCTGAGGGCCTTTCTGAGCAAAGTTTTATTTTCTGTCAGGAATAAATGGTGCTTACTCATTTATTGTACCTGATCCAGACAATTCATCCTTCAACAGAAACAGTTGCTTTGGAGAAATTGCTTTTCCCAGCTCTCAAACTGCAAAATCACATTGCAAGGGGAAAGGAAATTTTACCCAGCAATGACTTCTAATGCTTCTAAGCCCAACATTTTTAGGGAACACCATTTCCTTTATGTCTGATGCCTTTATAGCCACATGGGGTGACATGTACCCTCAGTCAGACCTGCTTGTGGTGGTACCCTGGCTTTGGAACTCTGGAAACCTGGCTGTGCTTGGCTTTATCAGGTTTGGGGTGACCAGTTTTCATTCATTTTTATATAAACTGGTTCACTAAAAATACCCTTTAAAGTATCCTGGTTAAGGGTTAGGGTTAGGGTTAGAATGAACTAAAGAAGGATGTCTTCTGTCTGTTGAACATATAAGTTCCAAATTATTTTAGATTGCAATTCAATTCAGGGAATTAATTGTAAATCAGAGTTTACTAATTCTTCTACTGAAGGAAGAAATAAATGCTTGAGATGGGCAGGCTTTGGCAAGAGACATGCAAGTACCTTTTCACTCATGTATGTTCAGCCAAATTCATGTGCATCTTGATTGGTGGAAGCGATAAGATGTTGACCTATTTTCTACCCTCTTACAATCTGTGCCACAACTGCGTGGGCTGTGTGCTACTCTGCTGTTGACTGATGGCGAGGGGAAAACAGAGCAATCTCTGTTTGTCAAAAGCATTTTACTTCCCTGGACCTCATCTTAGAACACAGCAGATTCCTCAGACACTAAGCTATCATTGGCTACACCTTCTTTAATGGTCTTAGTGTAAAATATGAACATAAACAGCTATGAAGTTGCTTTGGGCTGGGGTATCTTTGAGAACATTTTGAAAGCAACATTATAGTAACCCCCTCTTCTGTTAACCTACTGTGAGGGTTCATGATGCATTCATAAATACTTCTCTGCCCAGTCCATTTGGTCTCGTAGCACGATGGGATCTAGTCCTATTAGTCTTATCTTCGCAAAAGGCACAGAATTGTCTTCTCTGTATTGTGTACCAGGACAGTGTTTTGGTTTCCCAGAATTTTGGATCATACGTAAGCAAAGTTCTCATGCTGTCAAACTGCAACACCTTCAGACCATTTAAGGGAGAAATTTTAAAAATCCGTTTTCATCCTCCAGCAATCTGAAGAAAACAAAAACAAACAGCTCCCCTACCCCAAAAACTCTGATGTTTTTACACAACCCAGAACACTAGTGAGTAAAGATATCACCTCATCTTTGCTGATTGGCTTAACATAGTACGAGCTGGCAGATCTGGAAGAACCTTTAGTAGCCAGCTCAGGTGAGAAGCATATTCTTCCTATTGCGCAGAGCTGAAGTTCCTCATCCTTGTACTTACAGACTGTTGATCCCCATTTCCTCACACTGAAGCTTCTGTTCCCATAACTGCTTGTTCAAGGAACTAATACAAATGGCACAGAAAGATTACAGATTGTTCATTATGATTTAATACTATTTATTTATTTACAGTATTTTAAAATAAATTTACAAGTATTTATAGTGCCTAGACAGATTCCAGAGCAGTGTTGGCATTCCCAGTACATCAACTTCCCCAATTTTAAGCTCCGTAAATAAGGCAAGTTCTCAGCAACCACTGAGAATGGGCAGATCGGCTTCAAGCTTTCAGCAGAGCGTTTTGATTATTATTGCTTGAAGCATGTTGGGGCTTTAGCTTAAAAATCAAGAACTGGGAGGAAATCCATATTTTTATTGGATATGTGTACCTAGTTCAGGGTGAGAAATATGCAGCCTATCGACAGCATTAGGCCCCCTGTCCTCTTGTGAGGCCCTCATAACCCAGCAAATAAATAATGTGCAGTGACTGTACATGGCACTCTGGCTTCAGAAAAATCTGAAATGCTGTGTTTTTTGAATGAGTGCATATATTTTGATGAGCTCACATACAATGTATCACATCAGTGCTCCAACCCTTTATGAGACATGCATCAATTTGAAGAGAAATTGGGAGGCTTTGATGTACTTCACTTGCAGCAGGTTTCAGTAAAATAATTGTTTCTAGAAAGCAGTTAACAGACAGCTCGGAAATTAGTGAGAAGAAAATATGTTTGTTCCTGCAACGCTGTACTACCGAATAGGAGCCACACCCTTGTGCTCGCTTTCGCCAGGCAAAGGGGTGATGCCAGTTATCAGCCCCATGATCAGCTATGTATACCATGTGCCACTTTTACTACACTCATTTAACTTCATATCCTTTTTACAGAGTCATAGAAAATGATGTCACCATAAACAGTGCAAATAACTTTGACATTGCATTTGAATAGGCAGCCATAAAGTACTTTCTGGTTTAAAGCTTTGCAGGTTTTCTATGCACAGGAACGTAGGAAGTTCCCTTATACAGGGTCAGATCACTGGTCCATCTAGCCCATTCTTGCTCCACTGACTGGCCGTGGCTCTCCATACTTCAGACACTTCAGGAATCTGTTCCAGTCCGACCTGGAGATGCCAGGGATACAAACTGAAAACTTCTGCATGCGCACTTCTACTGAGCCATGATTCAGAAGTGGAACTTCAGAAAATGTATAGTTACAAACCAGTTCACAACTCAGTGCATAGAAAGATCCAAGAGCCACCAATCTGAAAAGGCTGAGCTAAGTCTGTGTATTCCTGATAGGTGACAAATGAAAATACTTACAAGGCTTATATTGAACAATGGTGCATTCGGCAGAGTTCTGAACAATCAAGATGATACCAAGAAAGCCTAGCAACTCAAAACAATGTGAATACTCAACAACGTATGCCTTTTACTACAGTGTAGAAAGTATATTTTTTACATTTATGCTCCCTAAAAATGCAAGTACAGGATTCCACACAGAAAGTCAGCTCAACATAATGGCAATGAATGGGTCGTTCAACTAGAATAGAGCAGGAGCAAGTGAGTGTACCTCCTCTTGCATACCTGTCCACTTGCTCTGGCACATCCATGATTAACTGTAGGTTGTTTACATAGTTTTGACATGTAAATCAGGTCTCAAGTATTTTCAGAGAATTCTCATACTGTGATATTGGGACTGAATATAATCTCCTTTAAAACTTTTTTCACATTGTTCACATTAGTGGTAAGCTAAGTTAAAACTGTTTGGGAAATAAGCCACTGAAAATAAAACTTTACCAAGAGCCTACAGGCTAGATCCAGACTTCACTGTTTGCTGTCAAGCCCCCTCCAACTTATGGCCACCCTATGAATGAAAGTCCTCCAAAATGTTCATGACTGCCTAACTGTTCTAAATTCAAGGCTGTAGCTTCAGACTTAGTCATGCTCAAAGTGGACCCATTAAAGCAGTGTGGATAAGCAAGGGACAGTTGTGTTAACATCACCAGCACATGTGGATATCGTAAACTTTGAAATACCACCTTAGAGATAAGATCTGCTTATTGGGAGACAGTAGGGCAGAGATTGAGAAAGGAGTTCGGCAAGGCTGTATACTGTCGCCCTGCCTATTTAACTTCTATGCAGAGCACATCATGAGAAAGGCGGGGCTAGATGAATCACCAGTTGGAATTAAGATTGCTGGGAGAAATATCAACAACCTCAGATATGCAGATGATACCACTCTCATGGCAGAAAGTGAAAAGGAACTAAAGAGCCTCTTGATGCGGGTGAAGGAGGAGAGCACAAAAGTTGGCTTGAAATTCAGCCTTAAGAAAACTAAGATCATGGCATCCGATCCTCTCACTTCCTGGCAAATAGATGGGGAAGAAATGGAGGTATTTTATTTTCCTGGGCTCCAAGATCACCACAGATGGTGACTGCAGCCAAGAAATTAAAAGATGCTTGCTCCTGGGGAGGAAAGCTATGACAAATCTAGATAGCATACTAAAAAGCAGAGACATCACCCTGCCAACAAAAGTGCGTATAGTCAAGGCTATGGTTTTCCCAGTTGCAATGTATGGCTGTGAAAGCTGGACCATAAGGAAGGCTGAGCACCAAAGAATTGAAGGCCTTTGAATTGTGGTGCTGGCGGAGACTCCCGCGGGTCCCTTGGACCACAAGGCAATCAAACCTTCCTAGAGGAGATCAACCCTGACTGCTCTTTGGAAGGCCAGCTCCTGAAGATGAAACACAAATACTTTGGCCACCTAATGAGAAGGAAGGACTCCCTGGAGAAGAGCCTAATGCTGGGAACAATAGATGGCAAAAGAAGAAAGGGACAGCAGAGAATGAGGTGGCTGGATGGAGTCACTGAAGCAGTTGGGGTGAGCTTAAGTGGACTCCGGGGGATGGTGGAGGACAGGAAGGCCTGGAGGATGTTGTCCATGGGGTCATGATGGGTTGGGCACGACTTTGCAACTAACAACAAGGGCAGAGATGGGGGTTAGGAAGTCATCAACGAAGAAACAATTTAAGTGAAAAGATGGCTAGGCAAGAGGGTGTGTGCCAAATTAATACTTAACATTTGTGCATTTATACAGTGGTTTTCATAAGGGCTCTATGTATGTTATCCCAGTAATAACTTCCTCATTAAGGAGGCAACATATAAGGCAGGCTAGTACTGGAATCCCTCTATTTAAAGTGGGGACTCAAGCTAAGAGAAAGTACTTGCCTAGTGTCAGCTGTGATGAAACATGAATTCACAATTAAGGTCTGAATCACTTTCATAGGTTGTGCTCTTAACTAGCATGACTCCAAAAATACAACTATCCAGTTGAATCTGATGACTCTTTTCTGTGTTTTTCTTCTAAAGAAATTCAGTTCAGCAAATTCCTGAATTGTCAGAACGCAGTAAAAGAACATATTTCCACCCTGTGCCTGAATAGTACAGAGGTTAAAATAAGGTTGCCATATTTTGATAGGGCCTTTGCACCTTTAATATCTGTAAGACAAGGAGAACTTTAGCTGGCAATTTTTCTAAGCATGGAGATTTAATAATGGAGAAAAAGCTTTACCTACTGAATTGCCTCACCTATCCAAAAAGAGGGGGGCAACATTGTTAAACTGAAAATGCTTCGTTAACAGAGCTTAAAAACAGATGGATGTGAGGCTGTAAGAGGGCTGATGTCAGGGCCAGCATCAGCATCAAGTAATTGTTGGGGCTCTGGTACCCTTACAGGGCTGGCAGCTGACCCCTGATCTGGGCTATCCTTTCAAAACATTTTTGCTGGCCTGACACTCCAAGCAGTGCCAGATGCCTGAATCAAGCTGCCCCCAACCTAGTGTCACTCTGGAGCTTTATGGGAAATTTACACGGTGACCAGACTCAGCTACCTGGTATTGCTTGGGAAGGGGTTGTGATGTTCGTCCATTGCTTTCGATGAGGACCTTGACATCTAATGGGTTGTGAGTTGTCTGCGGTGTGTCCGCAGGTGGCTGATAAGGCCAATACGGGCACGGAGTGTTCTGCCACATGTCAGGCAGACGTGTGGGCACCACTGTTGCAACATTTGCAACTCTGGCTTTATGGAGTGCTCGCTTCTCTTGTGCTATGGTTGTCCTTCTGGCTTCAAAGTTTGGCAGCCTTGGTGGATCAGCGTGCGCCATGTTGGCCAGTGATGGAGCACATGCCATGCATGCAAAAGGTCCTGGGTCCAGTACCTGGGACCCCAGGCTGAGCTGGGAAAGAGCCCTGTCTGAAGCCCTAGAGATCCCCCACTAGTCAAAGTAATCTAAAAGTGAGGAAGTCCAGCCTTTGGGCCATATCTAGCCCTCCTAATCCAACTCTGCTCAGGCCACATTCCTCGCCAGCTCTGTTCCAGGCTATTGATACAATTTACTTTTTCCCGCTCTGTCCCACGACCAGAGTCAATGGCATAAGTTAGGGAAGGAAAATGCCTGGATGCATATACTGTTGTGTGAATAGCTGCCTTTTCAGGAGGTGTTTAAAACTTTACCACCAGTTCTGCTTCATGAATCACATGTGGAAGACCACTCCAAAGGGTGGGTACCATCACTGAAAGGCCCTTACACAACACTGGCCGGCAATAGTCTATTGGCCCTCATATGACTGGTAAGAGTTCCTCAGGAGAGCTCTTGAGTCAAATGAGAACAAGGGCAAACGTCAGCTAGGTACCCTGGTCCCAAGTTGTTTAGCGTATTATATGAAAACAGAAAAGCCTTGAACAACCTTGGTTTGGTAGCTCATTGGCAACTGGTGCAGTTATTGTAGTAGAGGTGTAATTTGTGTATAGTAGGTGCTGCACACAGTACTCACTGCAACTTCTGTACATGCAAAAGAAGTATTGATGTGCAAGGTAGGGTCTGGGAACATCTTGTATGAATGTGCATGCTTGTGGCCCTCTAGTGGGCATTTTACAGCTGTAAATCTATATATCTATATCCAGTAAAAATTATTGTGTAGCATACTTTGCTGGGATGTCCCAAAGGTGCAGAATATCTTGGCACTGGTAAGCCAATAAGGCTACAATTTATATTTACCTAGGAGTAAAGTCCATTGACATGCATAAGATTATCCTGTTAGTCACAGAAAGGCTTAATAGTAGTCAACATCATAGTCTAAGAACTGGAGGGAGGAGATGCCCCCCATGTCTGTGCATGTGCAACTTGGACTGGAAAAAAGACACAGCAGCAATCTGTATACCTCCTCACATGAGGAGCCTTCACCTGTGCTTCCAGGCAGAAACAGCAGCTTCTGTTTCAGGAATAGGCAAAGTGGCGCGATGGGTAGCAGGATATTTACCATAGTTGTACTCCCGCCACAGAATGCCCCCCATGATAAAAACCAGTCTCTTTTTTGAGAGCCAAACTTACTCTTTGCATATATTATTTCCTTTTATCTGACTGGAACATTGTTACAGCTTGGACTGTGCTCATCAGTAGCTGCCTGATGTGTGTGGTTAGTATTATCTGTAGTGACATGAAGTTCATAAACACATACAATACTTGCATCCCTTTAAAAAGAGTATTTTCTTTGCACAGGCTGCACTTCCTAACCTTCCAGGTCTTGTTCTTTGATGCAGAAGGTTCTACACCTTAACCTACTCAAGTCCATTGGTAAGAGTGGTCTGGCTGGTGGAGGGACTTTAAACATTTCCCCACCTCTTTGGAAGTGAGAGCCACCCCTGCCTGTGATCTTATCTAGATTGCATCTACATTGACAGTTGATGCCATATAGCTTAAAGTGTGCATTATTGCCACAGTATATATTCCTACTACAGCAAGGAATTGTCACCCAAAGGCAGTTTGGTATTAGAGTTAGTTAACATGGATATTCATGCTAAATTATCTAAATTATTACTGTAAGTAGTCATGGGATATGCAGTAACTTCTGGTATCTGTTAAATACAAATTTAATTAGATTTTAACTTGCTATTTAAGAAATAAAACAAATGTGATTCAGTATACTTCAAAAAGTACACAAAGATATTTACACTATCATGGAAACTTTCTGTTTGGAAATTTTTACATACTGTGCAAAATAATTGTGCAATATTAGTCAACTATTGAATACTAACCAGCATATTGGGAAGAACAGGTCTTCCAAATTTTAGAAATGGAGGCTTTTAAAGCACTACACCAGTATTCATCTCAAGTCAACTTTTGCAGTAAAATACCCAGTCTCCTGAGGAATTTACAGTGGACATCCATATTGCCAAGGGTTTGCTTGTTTAGTAGATTTCTAAAACACCAATCAACTATAGGTAGTATAAAATATGTTTGCATGCCTATTTTAAAATAGAGGTTATGTTCAGATTTATTGGTATTATCAATGTCCTTTGTCTATTGTCTTCACATGTTAAACTTTCATGAGAGTCTCTGGGATTAAAAAAATACAACTCAACCAGCCTTTCTATAAATAAGCTAATTCTGTTTTACATAGGGTGAATTCTCAGAAAGACTATACCTTTCTGTATGAAGTAGCCCAGTACAGCAGATAGGAAACTTTGCAAGGACTATACAGCAGGCATTAGAGGCTTGGACATAACCTTTCTGTTTTAGGCATCATGTTTTTCCACAGTCAGAGGGCTATTTTTCCCTTGTTTTTGAAGGATACTACCATGAATTTCTGAATTTAGGAGCATACGCAGTTGTTCTAGGACTGTTTGTAAATTCTCTGTTTCTAGAGAAATATTTCATTTACATTTCAATTCTGTCTTGCAAATACAGACTGGAGAACATTAAAAAAAGGCAGACAAAAAGGAACTTCTGAGGTAGCAATGCTATGCATGGTTAGAAAGAATAAGTCCTACAACTCCCAGCATGCCCCAGCTAATCAGGATGGCTGGAGTTTGTAGGCCTTTTTTTCATGTTTAAACAAAAAGGACTTTACTAAGTCTTGGAATTGATAATGGTATTGTATGCCTCTTACAAACTCTGGAGACAGCAGCTGGTGCCCAAAAGTAAGCAGCAGGCATATCTGACCCATTCTGTCAATTTTTTATTTGCATGCTAAATTAACAGATTGTACAGATTAACTGGATTGTACACCCAGGGAACAGGGAAGGAAACATACTAGGCAAAGTCAGATTTCATTGCATGCAGCCACCTAATGGACAAGAAGAAGAATTACATGGAAGAGGAGTTGAAATAAGTGAACTGGCAAGACAGATCAGGGTGGGTTGAACAAAGATTTGTCTCTGGGTGTTTTCACGTATGAAAGCATTTTTGTCAGAACTATCTTGTAATACTATTATAAAATCTTCATTAGTCAGAGTGTCCATCAATTATGTTGCTCTTTGCATTTACTTTACATTAAGTTCACCACACATTCACACAGTGTAGTAAAGACATAATGGAGACTTCAGCATCATAACTACATCCACTGCTAATAAGATGCAGTAGCTACTGGATGGGAACACTGGATGGGAATCTCCCTCTGCAGCCACAGCTAATTCAGTGGTTTATGTCACAGTGTGGATGCAAACGTGTATCAAGAGGAGCATTTGTATTGGTTGTGTGCATGTAAGTTCCCTTATATATTTGGATCCCCCTTGTTGGATCAGGCTGCATATATAAACACACACTGTATATGTCTCAGAACATGTGCTTGTTGTGCGCGTGTGTATAAGAACATACAACATTTCTCAAAGGACTATTGTGGTTGCATATAACCTCTTAATAAGTTGGTCATCTGTACCATCTTGGGAAACTATAAGGTTAATGTTACCACCCCCTGAATCATTGCTATATTTCTGCTTAAGTGCAGATGGGTGAAGTACACTATTACTACTTAGCAGGCAACTGGTTTTCCGCTATGAGATTACAAGCACACAATGGTAAATTGCCTCTTTACTTATGCTGCATATGTATCTAAAAGTAAGAAAGTTTATTATATCTGAAAGAAAAAATATGAGCAAATAAGAGGTGTTCAGCTCCCCACTCTGTGAAGCTTGAAGGCAATTGGAAAGAGAAGCCACTGCTCAAACTGTATGTGCTCATCTGCTTTTGCCCCTGAAAAGCAGATTTTGCAGGTGTTTATAATTCCCCCAAGCCTGCAAATCTTTTAGACAAGTAGTGATAGTGGGACAAAGGAAGTGTGTACAGCACCTTCTCCAATCTGGTGCACCCCAAATGTTTTGGATTACAGTTCCCAGCATTCCTGGGTGGAGCTAACAAAAATTGTTGGCCAAAGCATCTGGAGGGCACTAAATTGGGGGAAGCTACTTTTACTGTGGGAAGTCAGGGCTCTCTGAAGCCGGCTCCAACTTTCTGAAAAGCTATTGTCTACATCCAGCTTAGTGTTTCCTTTGACTTCTGCTTAACTTCCCCAGGAAACCTTACTGGTTTTAGACTTGAATTTATATGCCATCTCTCCATAAAGACATTGCATTGAAAACAGCTGACATATAACAAAAACAAAGCACAAATGCAAACTTCAGTCATAAAATCTATACTGTACCATCCAGATGCTTTAAATAACTGACTTTTCTTCACACTAGAGGGAGGTCTACCTATTTTTGTAAAGGAGCAGTCCTCCAAGGGCAGGCCCAAGCTATTTTCCTATCTCAGGCAGCTGCATTACTTTATGGAAGTGGACCTTTTGTTAGCCAGTGTGAGATAACTAACCTCCAGTGATACATTGTTGAATGCAATTAAAGAACACTAAATTGGCAGTTAATTTTTTAATGCTGCAGTCATAAGAATTCTTACTAGTACACAAGTCCTACAGGACACAAGAATTAATTCTAGTGAAACATGATTAGGACTCCCATCCTGCATGTCCTCCCCACACTTACCTAAACCACAGTACCAGAAACTGTCCCATCTGCTATTTTTATCTGAAATGAAACACATGTTTGCATGATCACTGCATGCAACCCTGGCTTAAATAAGCTGCACATGCTGGCAGCTGTTGTGAACATTCAATCTACAGCCATGGTTTATTTTGACATCCAAAACCAGTGCAGCATGAATTATTGCCATGCTTAATGATCCAACAGAACCCCAAACTAGCCAGTGTTAACCCTAGCAACAGCCCAGCCTCACAGGTTCAGACATCTCAATAAGCCATTGAGACTGCCCAGTACGCAAGGTGAATACTCACAGCAGGCTTGAGGCACAGCTTACTGTGGATTAAATCACAGTAGCAGGCCTGTAAACCAAGGGAGATGGCAATAGCAATTAACAGCAACCAAAGACTGAGAATGAGACAGCAGGCACACCTTGCAGTCTTAGGCATGATGGGTTAACTTTCATGTAGGTTTGCAGCCTTATTTTCCATACAGTTTATGATGTATGTGAAAAATGCCCTCAAGTAAGGAGAAATTTCTCCTTACTTGAAATCCATCAGGGTGTGAAGGTTGTCCTTTTACCCAATTGCGCATTGTAACTAGTGTTAGCCATACTTGGAATAGACCCATTGAAATAAATAAGACTCGTTAAACGAGCACTGACTGTAACAGCACCCGCTTAAAGAGGTCAAGAGCGCCATCACCTTCCGGACAGAGGGCCACCTGCTAAATAGGAACTCCTCTTCTCTAAGACTGCCCCGCACCCCCTCTATGAATAATCCCGAAGAAGAGACCCCTGCTCCCTCCTGGCTGTTTCGCGGAGTCACCAGAGGGTTAAGCTGTCAGCTCTATAATGTTAAACAGGTGTCAAAGGCGCCTCCATATATCTGCAGATTGAAATCAAATTCTTTGCCGTATAAAAAGATAAATTACCCAGGCGATTCCCGCCTCGTCCCACTCATCAGGCCAGCGCCAGACGGCGAGCAATTTTTTTTAATGTGCTAACGACCTAATCAAGCAATCAAGTCGGAGAAGATTGCGGAGTGACCCCCGAGCATCCATCTGCCAGCGCGCCCCCACCATTCATTTCCATTCCGACGGGGACAGCGGCTGCTTTCCCTGGAAAGGGAAAGGCGGAGGTGGAGGGGAGGGGGAGTAAAAAAAAAGGAAAGAAAAAAGGATTCCTAAACAAATTAACACCCAATTTTCCAGCCTAATTAGTTAAATGAGAAAAAGCTGGTGGCGTGAGTGTGTGGGGTTGCCACGGAAGGAGGGGGCGCCTGCCTCGAGGAGAGGCGAGCGGGAACTTCACCACCACCACGGCATTAATTAGCGCGGGTCAATGGCGCCGATCCCAGGGGAACAGCCGCTTTAATTTCCCGTGATATTTCAGTGCCTGAGGCCCATCGATTCAAACTGAAATTAACTTATTTTTCAATCAGGCCCGGGCTGCCCCTGGGGCTGACTCTTCCTTTGCCTCCTCCTGAATAGACCGCGAGCAATTTTTCATCTCAAAGCTGATGCCTCCTTCTCTCTCTCTCTGAAGCGGGAAAAGGAGGGGAGAGGAGAAAGAGGCAAGAGGAATAGGAAATGGGAGACTGGAGCGAGCGCGCTAATAGATTTCGCCTGGGCGCTCTGCTGCGGGTCACGCAGCGCTGAGGCTCCCTCTGCGGGCGAGCGCTGGCAGCGGGGGCATGCAAGGCAGGCGGCGCCCGCTCGCCCGCCCGCCTCTCTGCTGGTCCGCCATGATCCAGCGCACAGGGGGCCCCCTCGTATTCCGCTCGCGGCGCGCTCTGTGGCGCCCATTACATAACGAAGGAGGGAATCCCAGGCACGGAGAGCCAAAAGCCGCGAGCGCAGCAAAGCAGTAATGGGAAATTAATTATGGCCCTGTCCTGAGCTATCAGACGCTGGCTCCTGCTATCAGGGAGGGAAAGTGGAAATATATCGCAGATCCTGAAAGAGGAACGAATAGACATAATCTATTCGCTCCGCATAATCCCGGCCTGAGGTGGCCCTTGCCAGGTGTGGAGGGAGGCTGTTTGCATGTGTGCGCTCACACATGCCTGCTTCACCCGTGAATGCAAGGTCAAGCTGGTAGAGCGAGATCGTGGCTTCCTCCTCCTCTGCTAGATGCAGTCCGCTTCTGCTCAGGTGGAGTACAGAGGGGTGAACAGATCAGGCTGTAGGTGGGAGAACCTGTCTATATACCGCTGCGGAAACCGGCTGAATTGTGCCTGTCGGCAGAGGTGCTATCGTGTCTTCAAGCAGGGCTAGCTCAAGGTATTTTAATGTCCCAGGCAAGGAGCGATCCTGCCCCTCCAGTCCCCTCCAGCCTTACCGTTATTGAGTTCCTCAGCAGCATCAGATTTTTTCTTGGAGGGCGTGAATTTGCTGAGATATCCATACTAGTTTTATTTTTTTTCTTTAACATTGCAACATTTCTCCATGTCACTGAAACGGCAGTGCATTTGGAAAACAATCTTCGTATCCTTTAAAGCAGTGATCACCAATCTTTTCCCTCATCTTCTTTTCACCTTGCCTGTAACATGGGTCATTTTGATTATGGGCAGGGGGAGGAAGAATTCTTTTTTGGAAACATTGTGCTGTTCTACAGACCATTCCCCTTACATTTCACTGTAGTTCACTGCCTCTCACACTTGAAGCAATGCTGTGATTTGAAATAGCATGGAGCTGTATCCTGGACATGCCAAGGCACTTGACTGTGTGTCTAGCCACTTAATTGCAGCCTGATTGCATGTTATTTGGTGCCCTAGGCAGCCACCCTAGAAACTGCCCTGATCTTCAGCATGGTCCAGTTTAGGAATCTTATACTTGTATATTTTAAGGCCAACCAGGCTAATTGCATGAAAGCATGCTGGCTGCAAGGCCTGCCCAAGTCGTTTTGTTGCCTGAACCGGAGAACAAATTTTCCTCATCATTCCACTTGCATAAACCAACCTGACTGGTAGGTGAATCTTTTGGCACTGGTGATGCGGCAATGTCCATCACCGCACCTGCAGATAGTAGCCTAGCTTGTCTATGCACAGCTGGCTGCTGGGATCACACAGCTCTGCCGCCGTGGCTCCCTCCACACCAGCTGGCATCTGCCCCTTGACTGTCATACTCTGCCTGCTGCAGAAAGTTATTTGACTAGGGCACCAGCAAGGTAGGGGAGCTTGACGCTTTCCCTACCTCCATACCCACCACATCAGAGGCAGTCTGAGTTACTTTTTACACTTGTGTTGGAACTATTCCAGGGTAACAAAAGAGACCTTTCTATCTTTCACGTCTGGCTTGCCTCAGGACTGGCAATAGTGGCAGATGCTGCATCAGAACTGCATGGAGCAGGTGGGAGGTTCAAGGACCAGGCATGCTTCTATCTCAGCATAGCCCAGACCATCTCTTGGTCATGCTTGGGTGTAACAAGCTTTTGCCTAATTGGTATCACTAGTTTCCTAACATTTTATAAAGTTGCTGTTGGTTTTACTTTTGATTTTTGAGTGGTTCAGGTATGCCCAGGCTGCTTCTACACCAGGCAGTGTGAAATTACCATGCTTTGCTCACTTACATTAACTGTGTGGATAGCACTTTGGGTATTCATTTGTAATCATTCTGTGCTTTCCTAGTGATTCTTCCATCTTTTTTTTCCAGAGAGGGATAGAGGGATAGTGCAATTTGCACAAGTGTAGGTCCCTACTCTTCCTTCTTTCTAAAGAGGTGTGCTTTTGATGTGGGCACTACCCCATCAGGCAGGTGAATCTATTACAGTTCTTTGCATACACTATAACCTTTGCAGTGGGCATCATTTTATAACCCCATTGACTTTTAGGATTAATTTTTCCAATTAGCTCTAAAATGCTTTTCTAGTGATATTTTTAACAAAAGAAAACTTTCATGTAAATAGTATGGCATTGATTGATTCCTTAACATATTGCTCTAGTAGCGCTACGTAGAGGATCACTTTGCTAAAACATTTTGTTGTTGTTGTTAGTCGCGAAGTTGTGTCCAACTCATCACGACCCCATGGACAACATTCCTCCAGGCCTTCCTGTCTTCCACCATCCCCTGGAGTCCACTTGAGCTCACACTAACAGCTTGAGTGACTCCATGTAGCCACCTCATTCTCTGCCATCCCTTCTTTTGCAATCTATTGTTCCCAGCATTAGGCTCTTCTCCAGGTAGTCCTTCCTTCTCATTAGGTGGCCAAAGTATTTGAGTTTCATCTTCAGTATCTGGCCTTCTAAAGAGCAGTCAGGGTTGATCTCCTCTAGGACTGACCGGTTTGATCGCATTGCGGTCCAGGGGACTTGCAGGAGTCTCCTCTAGCACCACAGTTCAAAGGCCTCAATCCTTCGGCGCTCAGCCTTCCTTAGAGTCCAGCTTTCACAGCCATACATTTTAACAAAGTGTATTTTCCTAATTAAGATGTTCAACCTACACTTCTGATTTGAGACAACTATTAAAAGATTTTTGGCACTGCATACTAATAGGCAATCATGCTGTAATGAATAGATGCTTAATGTTAAATCCATAATCCTCCACCCTGTTTTTATGATTGCTCAGAATTACTTTTTTTTTTTCAAATGACTACTTAGGTAAATAGGACCTTTGCTTCTCCATCTATATCAGCTATATCACTTCCCCATGTGTGGACAGAAACAGGGATGAAAATAGAGAAAAAGTGCTATGTTCATGATAATGTGGAAAATTAATTGCAATTCTGCTTGTAGCCTTCAGTTGAAGACGATTGATTTATTAGCACTAGGATCCCCTGTCTGGAAGCAACCCTGTTGAAAACCCCACATTAGCACGGGCTTGTTCATTCCATTTCACATTTGCAGTATTTTACAGCCAGTCTAAATGAGGGTGCAGCAATATTGTAACCAACAAGTACTGGCCTTGCTTAACAGTATTCCTTTTTTGCAGGTTTGGTTTCAGAATCGAAGGGCCAAATGGCGGAAAAGGGAGAAGTGCTGGGGCAGGAGCAGCGTAATGGCAGAATATGGGCTGTATGGTGCGATGGTACGTCACTCCATTCCACTGCCAGAATCCATCCTCAAATCGGCCAAGGATGGTATAATGGAATCCTGTGCTCCTTGGCTGTTGGGTAAGAGATGAACCTTGGGAATAGATCTATTTTGTCTAATCAGATTCCCTGGCAGAGCTAAATGAAATAAAGCAATTGGGCCAGGGAAGTGTATACTTAGGAAGGATTGATACAGGTATGTTGTTTTCCTATAATTTTTTTTATGAACTTTAGAGATTGATACCCAGGCTTTGATTAAGGCAAGACTGCCAGTAGGGGAAAGTTTCATTACATTTTAGAGCATT
The DNA here is from genome assembly GCF_004798865.1 of Varanus komodoensis. Classification (NCBI taxonomy): domain Eukaryota; kingdom Metazoa; phylum Chordata; class Lepidosauria; order Squamata; family Varanidae; genus Varanus; species Varanus komodoensis. Next base: position 34,580,569 of record NW_025335761.1, read on the forward strand.
CAAGTTCCTTAATGTTTTATTTCTGTGAACTGCCTAGAGAGTTTCAACTATTGGGCAATATCAGTGTTTAATAAATCCATAAATTTCTTATTCTTAACCCTTATGTTACGTTCCCACACTTCTGCTGCAAAAAATAGTTCTCCATATCTAGTCCATAACGTTAGAGCAGTAGCTTGCCACACAGATAAATGATAACTATGTCAGTAGAATCCATGTTGGCTGCTAGCTAAGGGTATAGACTTTTGATAAGATGGCAAAAATGATTTGGGCTCCTTAAAAAAATAACAATTGTTGTAGGAGCTTTCATAAGCAGCATCTCCTTTCTCAGATATGGTAGGTGGAAGTGTAATGCCTACTGCAGATCAGTTGTGTCATGATATACCTGGAAATGAGGCTGTGTAGATATATTTTATTTATTATATTTATATCCTGACATTTTTCCTTCAAGGAACTCATGGTGGATTACATAATCCTCCTTCTCTCAATGTTATCTTCACAACTACCCTGTGAGGTAGATTAGGCTAAGTGTCAGTACCTGGCCCAAAGTCACCAAGTCACTGAGAACATGGATCCCAATACAACACTCTAACCACTATACTACACAGGGTGTATATATGTGCAGATAAGAAGAATTCTCCTGCATTAAATGAAGACTCTTTCTAGTCTAACATTCTTTTCAGCAAACTGCTGAGAAGGTTAAAATCAGGTCTGGAAGGCAATGCTCCTCTGAATTCTGAATACCCAGGCTGATGTCCTAAGCAAACCAGGGGGAAAATGTTCCCACTCAGATCCATACCAAGATCCCGCACCCAGGACCCATGAGGCACAGCTGCAGCATGCCCAGACACTAAGACCTCTTAGAATGTTGCTGGCTGTGCAGAACAGGAGATGGAGAAATCCTCTCGTTCTGCAACCCCCTCCCATGCACCAGGGACAGTGAGGGGCCCCTGGTAATTGTTCAATTGATTTCTCCTTCCTGAATTTGTCTAATCATGTTTAAGCTAGTAGCCATCTCCATGAGATTAACACTCCTCTTGCACTCCTGCTCAGCTCTTCTCTTCTGCTTTTCCAGACTTATTCTACAAAGTTAACTTCTGACTTCTAACAAATATGCTGCATTATTCTGACTGCTGTGTGAAACCCAGAGTGGAAAGAGAGAGAGGCAAAAGGGCTGGGATGTGTAAGAAGAAAGCAGAAGCTTGCTTCTTTCCATCTTTGTAGGTAGTATCATAACTGGATTGCCTCCCCAGGACCTTGTTCACATACAGAATTACTGTAAGAAGCACATCCCTTCCACTATTTTAGTGTAGAACTGTGCAGCCCACTAGAGTTAGGTGGCCCCGTGTCTTTAGGTTCCTCTCCATCCACCCACTAGGCTTCTGCTGTACATAGTTCCTATTGCTGGGATATCATAGATTGTGTCTTCTGTAATAACAGCCTTTTATGCATTTCTAAAAACTGTACCTTTATAAGCACAGATTCTCAAAGCGGTTTCCCTCTTGTGGACAAATCACAGGTTATTCCACAAGTTATCCTGAGCCTCATCCTGTCTAAAATGTACAGAATTGGTATCAGGGTTACAGTGCAAGAAGAAAGAAATGCAGCAGCAAATTTAGCTGAATGCAGCATTAGTCCAAGTTTATCAGCTAGGTCTGGCTGTCTCTGTCAGAGAACTTGGCCTAACACCCCCCTCATACAGGGCCCAATGCAGTGGGCTCTCTGTGTGACTGCTGTATGAAGCAAGGCTTTCTGCTTTTCCTTAATTCTGGCCTCTCTTTATCTTTACTGTTTTCAGTTCAAGATGGCTTTCCCATGCCCAGGCGCTTTTCTAAACCCGAATACCAACAATTCTTTTTAGGGATGCACAAAAAATCTCTGGAGGCAGCGGCTGAGGCAGGAAGGAAGCCGGAGGTGGAACGCCAGGCCCTGCCCAAGCTTGACAAGAGTGACAAGGAAGAAAGGGGCCCAGATTCCAAAAGCACCATTTCCCAGGAGGAACTGAGAGAGAACAGCATTGCTGCCCTCAGGGCCAAAGCTCAGGAGCATAGCACCAAAGTCCTGGGGACCATCCCGGGAGATTCTTCTACCCCAGTCAGGAAGCCAGAGAAAGAAGACGAAGCAGTCACAGCAGAGGATGAACGGCAAATGGAGAAGTCAGATTTATCACAAGAGGAAGAGAAGCTGGTTTAGAAGGAAGGGAATGATGGGAAATCTGCCACCTCTCCAAAGACTGACTCCGCTAGGAGCTGCAGCCTTCTCCTTTCAGACTAATGGGGACCCTCCTCCAGCCCCATCACGCATGGAGGGAGACCCACCTGGTCTCTGTACATTTCAGGATGCCACAAGCTAAGGCTGTGTTCTGTTGGGTGTGTCTAGAGGCTGATGTCCCCCAAGGGCCTAATGTCCCTCTCATCCTGTCCTCAGGAGCAGGTGCTCTGCTATCTGCCCTGCTGGGTGGGTGGGGGTGTCATACCATCACCATCTTAGTCTAAGGGGAAAATTAAGCTAGCTAGGATTTTTCCTCAACACCAGCCACTAAACCAATGTTGGGTCTTTCCTTTCTCTTTCCCTTCATTCAGTCTCCATTATCCCATTCCCACACTCATCTGAAGGCATCATCATCATCTTTCTGTATTCCATGGTCAGAGTAAGTCTGTTTCTCCTTGTCTCTGTCAGGTTCCTAGCTTTCCAGAAGAAGAATCAATCATTCTTCCTATTTATACATAAGTTATGTAAATATACAGATGTTTTAAACTGTCCATTGCCTAGCATTGAGGCCAAATTAAAAAAAGAAAGAAACTATTCCCTTCTCCAATGTCAGGTCAAATTTAAAGCTGGCCAGGTGGCAACCCTACCTCATAGTGTGTCTCTCCCTCACAGCAATATCTAATTCTTGTTGGTGGAAAAGGCTAAGGCACCCTTCCAGTGCAATGTAAATTTTGCAGAATATATGGCCCTCTTTGGCTTATTTATGGCATGCAGCCTGCAGCATTCCAAAATCCTGACTCCTCAGGTAGCATGTCACTGTTCCCCTTTAGTTCAGATCACTTCAGTGGAAAATCTATGGAAATAAATGCATATAATATTGAGCTGATTCTAATCTTCCATAGATATCTTTCCTAAAAGGAGCCTGACTTGTTCTGAAGTGGGAAGGAAGTTCTTGATTACTGAAAGGTAATGAAGATTTAAGGTGCCAAAGTTGCTTGGATGTCATATTGGAAGTCTTGCTCCATCTTGGGTGCATAGGATCTTGCAGGACAAGTAGCTGGCGAGGGAGTGTCCTCTTATATTCCAGGGGTTACATTCTTTGCCGTTGTGCAGCTTAGCTCAGGTGAGTGCTATAGTTGGTTCATGGTTCTCAAATGGAAGTTTAGAAATAGAGAGTTTCTGGAAAAGGAACTTAAATTTTTTCATTTGAGTTTTAAAAGCCTGCAAGTGTTTCCACATGAGGCTTCTAGTGTGCAATCACACTGCCTCTCTCATCTATGGAATTTGAGAAGAAGGGCCAGGTTACAACATCTTCCATTTGTAGTCCTCCTATGCTGTTCCACTGCTTTTCCTGTCTTTTATTATTGGGAAAAAAAACTGTTAAGAAACAGAAGACTGAGTAATTGTATAATGCCTTTTGAGTGGTAGTGGCAGGGCCCCCCCCCACCCCACACACACACCAAATTTGGAAGAACCTAAGAGTCTTAGGGCTCTGCTTAGGTCAGCATTTAACTTTTAGATGAATATGTGAACTGACTTCCTTGTAATGCACTGTGTTCAAGGTGATATGGAAATTCTCCCTGAGGAGTCCGATCATCAGGGATCACTTGTTCACATGTGCCCATCATCACTTGATGATGGATGAAACAGCCTATATAAAGCAGACTGCCTGTGTGTGCATCTCACCTACATTTTGAGCAGTTAAAATAATTACCTGAACAATTTGTTCAATGTAAGTTACAGGAAATAAAGCACTTATGGACAGCTTGCTGTCTGAGAGTAATGATTACAGACCGAATGTCTTTGATAAGTGATTAACTCCCAGGCACTGACATGAGGTCATGCCCACATAGCCAACCACCCCAGTTCTATAGTACCACGGTCTCCTATTCTTCTGTGAAGGTACCTGGTTAGTAAGTCCAGTTTTCCTTTTCCCGTCCTTCTTTCCAACAAGAGTTTTTTTTTCTGAAATTGCTGTTTGATTTGTTTATGATTGGTCTTCCCTGCCCACACAATCTCTTTCTATGTCCCCCAGTTCTTTGGCGTGTTAGATTATAGCCCAGAGTGTGTAAATAATGTACATATGGTGAGAAAAGTTGTTATTTGAGGTGTTTAAGATACAAAGTTGTAACAACCAGTCATTTGAAACCTGTGATTTTTGTGCCATTTTCTGTAAAAATATAAATCGGAATAAAACTGAACTAAAGATGGGCAAAACCCATGGTGAGTGCACTTGAAGGTTCTGGATAAAACATACACCAGCATACTTTGTGGGTACATTTGTACAATACACAATTTTGACTGCAGCTGTTCGGAGATGGAGCTGCGTGTAAACGTGTATGAAAATTGCTAATACATATCTTCATATTTTTATATATTTCCATGTCTGTAACACAAAACCTTGGAGAAGTTATAAATGTCCAATATATTCTCAGTCTAGTATCCTTCAAGTTCCTATAGTATTATGAGGTATTTCATTGGAAGGGTTGAGAAAAAGGATTTTACTCTGGCAACTTTAACAACAACAGATCTTATATTTTGAATATATAGACAGACAAAACTCACCCAGTGTTACCAAACCTTCAGGAATACATTCATCAGCCTCCATTGCTTCAGTGCTAAGAATAACACCAAACATAATGATACGGGAAAGTGGTTGAAAATTCAAAGTCCCTGAATTTATGTTGCAAGGCTTACATGTTCTTTCCTCTTTTAGGAACATAGAAACAGAGCGAGTCAGAAGGGGCTTCCTGGGCCATCTAGTCTGACCCCTGGCTCCACTCATGACATGCCTATTAGCCTGAACTCCAATTAGTTTTACAGAGGGGAGTTTGAGGGGGGCCCAGTGGAGGTATACTAGGCCCCTTTCCTTTAAAATGGGATTGGCAGTAAGTCCTGTTCCTGCTTTTTCCACATGTATCTTTCTTGCTTTGGCGGGGAGGGGTGGTGCTGGGGTATGGGGATCAATTATTGCTTTTATGTCCTTGAAACATTTGCTACTCCCAAACCGCTGAAGGACACCCATGTTACAACTATGTATTTCTATGCAGGTTACATATTCCATGAGTTACATTCAACAGATAGTATCCGGTTATGCCATGGTGTTAGCACTAGTGACATTGGACTAGTGCAAACTAATGCTTTTGTAGCTTAAGTAGCATTTGTTAGGCCAGAAAAGCAGAACTTTGCTGGCAAATCGTCACTTTTTTCCCATTGCCCTGGTAAGCACCAGGTACATTGTACCATTATTTGTTTTCACTACCATATTGTCATTAGCATTATAGCACAATTAGATACTGCTCCATAGCTGTACTTTGCATGTACTTTATGCATATGTGTTCCACCGATCATCCCTTTGTATACATGCATTAGTGCCAGTTGTGTAGCAAGCGTAAATAGTACAGCTCTGTGGGAAACTGCTCCTTAGATAATAACTGGGGGCTGGGTTGCTGGTGACAGCAAGAATTAAGGAAGCCCATGTATTGTTTGAGTGCAATTATTTGGAGTGCCCTCTGCAGTAAATGAAGAACCTTTTGCCTGGGATTGCAGTGGGGCAAATACTCAGTCTACAAGTACAGAAACCAAAGGACAGGGTTTTGTCTTTGCTTTAAGGTTTTACTCTTGTATTGTATACATACTGGAGATGTTTGAAATCATTCTGATAAGACATCCCATGGTTCTTGAGCAAGAAACCATCTGGCCTAGTTTTCTGTTTTGTTTTGCAGTTTGGCACTGACAGCACTGTCTCCTATTAATGTTGTCTGCGTCTGCCTTAAAGCAGAAATCTAGGAGTAGCACTACTATTGGGCTCAGTTTCCTTTGAGGGTAAGCGAGCACTGAAGATAGATGTACTAAGGTTTTTTCCCTGCTTTATTTGCAGAAGGATTGGTGCATCCTTCACAGAAGGCTTTTTCAGGGTTTTTCCTCTGTCTTTCTCTATGATCCTGTATGTTCTTTTATACAACACTATGTGGTGTACTGATTCAGAGTGGAATTGTGAAATTTCATTAGAATACTATGGTGAATAAGGAAGACATTCATAATAGCTGACATTACAGGCTCTAAAAAAAGTTGTGGAAATGGCTAGAAGACATTGGAGAGGTCTTGAAGAATGAGGATGAGTAAGGGATCATAAGCACATGATAAATGCCTTGTGGAGAGAAGCCCCAAGAGTCCCTTCAAGTTTCTTCTCTTTCTGCATTTAGAAGGAGCTGTTTCTCCCTTATACCCATTTCTGGTAAAGTGTTTGGTGAGATAAATAAACAGAACAGTTTTTAAAAAGTGGTATTTTACCTAGCCATGGGCCACAATAATGCTGTATGGGAGGTTAAGCATATATGGTTTTGTAGCAAATAGCCTGAGATAGTGTAGTGTGAATTTGATGACAGAAACAACAAGGGGCAGGATATGACTTGAGCTGTTAAGCTTCGTGATATGTGTTAGAAAACCATACTTGCCTATCTACATACCTAAGCATTGGCTATTGGTAGGTATAGAAACAAAATAAGAATAATACTGCTGATGGTGATCTACCTAGGAAAGGTATGTTGGTGTCCATCAAGTTACAAATTTCCTACTTGGGCTCACTTTTAATGCACAGTTGCAGAAGGCTGACCAATTAGTTTTTATATTGGCACCTCACTCTTGCTGCTGTCACTGTCAGTTAATCTACTGCAGGTAGGAAAGGATACCTGGAGAGCATAAACACAAGAGCATAAAGAGCTTCATGCTGATACTTTTGCTCAGGATAATCAATACCAGTTTAACTCACATTTAAGTTAACAAAGCTAATATAAGAAGGGTTTCTTTGGCAGACATGAATATCTACCCCTTTATGGTTTAGGCAAAGCTTTCCAAACATACTGCTCACACTCGTAACGAAAAAATATCTAGGTGGCGTAGGATAAGAAATAAAAGGAACCTATCTAAACTAAAATTAGAGTATCTGAATCCCCAAAATAAAGCTCAATAGCTCAGTTAACAGCACAGTCCAGTGTGGCTGTCCATAACCTTCTGAACTCTGAATGAATGGTAGTATCCCATGTAGGACTTTAGCTTCTACTGTTCCCTCCATGAGGTTGTTAACTGGATGTTAATCCGCTGTGTCTACTTTCATTTTTTGTCAGAAAATTGAGATCTGGGCTAGGTGGTTTTCCCATTTCTTCTGCTAAATAACCTCTAGGGGGCATTAGCATATAGCAGGATATCCAAGAAGACATTCACTTTTTGCTCTCACCATTAAATGCCACATTTTCTCTGCTGAAAAGCTCCCCATAACTGCCTGTTAGACACAGAAATGAAACTGGATGGTCTGAATGTCATCTAAGAAACCTATAAACCTATAAGTGAGAGCCAGTGTGGTGTGGTGGTTAAGAGCATGGGACTGGGACTCAGAAGATCTGGGTTCTAGTCCCCGCTCAGCCATGGAGCCAACTGCGTGACTTTGGGCCAGTCACAGACTCTCAGCCCAACCTACCTCACAGGGTTGTTGTTGTGGGGATAAGATGGAGGAGGAGAGATGATGTAAGCTGCCTTGAGCCCTTTGAAGGAAAAAGGCAGGATATAAATCGAAAAATAAA
>NW_025335761.1:34588455-34595144 GCF_004798865.1 Varanus komodoensis
TTCTAGTCCCCGCTCAGCCATGGAGCCAACTGCGTGACTTTGGGCCAGTCACAGACTCTCAGCCCAACCTACCTCACAGGGTTGTTGTTGTGGGGATAAGATGGAGGAGGAGAGATGATGTAAGCTGCCTTGAGCCCTTTGTAGGAAAAAGGCAGGATATAAATCGAAAAATAAACAAACAAACAAACAAACAACTGTGAATAGGGAATAATGAGTGCAAGATAAATGCTTTGTGTACAAAGGCCCTTTGCCAGGGAAGTAGTTTATTTGCATATCATTCTTCTGCAGAATCATCATGTGTTGTAGATGGTATAGGTCATCATCCTCTCCCACTATCCACACATGATCAGCCTGAACTCCTTCCAAACACTTCAAGGCTTGTCTCAAGCTGTTATGAAATACCTTGGAGGTAGGCAGTGCTTTTTTGTTAAAAAAAAAAATGGTGCCGGAACTCACGTCTTGGGGTCACACTTTTACACAATGGTCGCTACCGGCTGAGTCAGTGCGCGACCAAATGACCGATCCCAAGCCAAGCAGCACCCTCACAATCAGCACCGGCAATCAGCGCGGACACACAAACAGCCCACAGGCACTATGTTAATGATTTCTGCCGCTGATCTGCTACACCCAACAGGGTGATTCACGATCACTTGGAAAAATCGTCAAAAAAGGTGACGGAATGCCGTTCCAGTGCGTTCTATGACAAAAAAAAGCCCACCAACACTCTTAGTGATTTCTCACAAAGGGTGTTATCAAATAGCAGTATTCCTTATCCAGCATAATAAGCCAGAACCCAATTTTGACATCACAGAGTCCAGTCTTGTTTTTGACAGATCTAGCAATACATCTTTAATAGCAGACAGTGGATAGATCCCTTCTCAGTGTTATATTTAAGATCTTTGGATCTATGCATATTCTGAGTTTCTCTGACAGTTTTAAGATCACCACAAGCATGCTTATGCAGTCTGTACTCTTCTCCATTGGCTGAAAACCAGTGTATACTTCCAATTATACTAAGCTACCAGTACCTTCCTCTTAGGTAACTGGCTTTATAGTAGTATCAACTTCTTCTAGCTATCTTCCTCAAACACATCCCCAAGTTCCCTCTGAAACCCTTCCTGCTTTTGGCTTCCACAGTATTTTCCATCAGTCCATCATCCACTGTGTTCTGGAATTCTACCATTATCAGTTTCATAGACTAGACTGCTTTAAGAAGTAACAGTGGTACTGCTCTCTGGTTATTTTGCAAGCACAAACTCTGCTCTATACATCTTATTTGATTCTGAGTTAGAAATTTAGAGTTTATTTATTATTTCGATTTATATCCTGCCTTTTTCCTACAAAGGGCTCAAGGCAGCTTACATCTCCTCCTCCATCTTATCCCCACAACAACAACCCTGTGAGGTAGGTTGGGCTGAGAGTCTGTGACTCGCCCAAAGTCACCCAGTTGGCTCCATGGCCGAGCAGGGACTCGAACCCAGATCATCTGAGTCCCAGTTCCATGCTCTTAACCACTACACCACACTGGCTCTCAGATTTGCAGATTTGGTGGCTTCAGGCCATCCATTTTCACCCTCTGTCTCTTCCTCTGCTCAGTTCACTATTCTTTTTCTGTCTAGGATTCAGCTGCCATTACCACTGTATTTCAAAGTTGGTAAGCTACATCTCATAGATTCAAACCAAGTCTGCTTTACAGACAAATTTCCACATTTTTATTTAAGCAAGAGCCTTTATACAGAGCTCTCTTTTCTTGGATAAGAAGCAGTAGCTATTGTTGTTAAATACTTCCTGGTACCTCCAGGAAGCATAATCTGATAAGGCTGAATTCAACATTTTAAATACTGTATGAACTATAAAAAATACAGGGTGAATATATTTAAGACATGGGGGATCTGCTTTGTTATTAGGTAAAAGTCTGAGATGGCTTGGTGGATCTCACAAAATACAAATACACTTTTTTGTTTTGAATGCAGGAATTTGTTTTTAAAAAGTATCAGAACTGAATAGAGCTCACAATCATTCCACAGAAAAATCTGTCAGCTTCCTCAAACTTCCTTCACCTCAGTAATATAATGGTGCTGGGGAGTCATTTTGTTACTGTTAATTAATACAGAGCTAGAAATCCTTGCTTAGCTGCTACCCACCAATTACCCAGAGTTCTACCTTCTGTCCAGACCTGGTCTAACATGAAGTCAGAGGTGGTCCAGCTGACAATATGAGCTAAATTGTCCTAAGCCAATATTTGCTGCTCAGATGATGACAAGTAGGATGAGGTGGAGGGAATAAACCTAAAATTAACTTGCATATACATGTCTGCAACATTGCATGTGGTCCAATATTGATTAGAATTGGATTCTTACAAGGGGTAATACCAACAGGATTTTTTTTTTTTTATCAAAGAAAAGCAAATATAACCGGACTTCTGCCTCCGGTCCACATTGTGGAGGGAAACTATGGAACCAGGATCCTTCGATGAGGAGGGCTGGATGGGGAGGATGGTCATAATACCCTCCAAACTTGCAACCACTGCTGCCAGTCTAGCAGTTTCCATTTTTCCTAACAGGGTATGGGAGAAGCAGTGGCTCAATGATATATGAGCAGACAGTGCAGTAAAGCTTTTTTTCCTTTCACATGGATTACACTAAAAGGGTTGGAAAGAACCACAGTGAACCATAGACACACACGCGCGCGCACGCGCGCACACACACACACACACACACACACACACACACACACACACAGTGCAGGTAAAACAAAAAATTAGAGTCTATTGAGTCCACCCTAATAGTTACTGTAAATGCCCTAAATGAAGCCCTGAAGAAGTGTTGGGTTCTGACTATTGCAGGCTCATCTGTCAGTCATGCACATTGGACAACTCTGGAATCGTGGCAGGTGCTGGCTGCTCAAAGGTGAGTTGGAGCTGGGCCACTGCTGTGTTCTTTTCCCAGCGCCTCTTTTAAAAGACGGCTCCTTTCAGTCCCTGGTTGTTGCTGCTTCCTCTCAGTTCGGTTTCAGACTCCAGCAGCTTTTTCCTTGAATAGTTCTTATTTTTATTTGCTTGGCTTCATGCATCCACCAGAGGACTGCAGCTGTCTTGCTGCAAAAACACAGAAGGGTCTGTATGTGTTGTTTCTGACTGAAAGGTTGGGATTCCCTGCTATGTTCTAGCCAGCTGGGGTCGCTCGCACTTCAGAATGGTTGTTTTAACTCCAACCGTTCAAATATACCAAGTAATCCCCTTCCAACACAAATGATAAACTTGGCTTTGAAAAACAGTTTTACCTCTCTTAAATTATGTGTCTACTTTTACAGAACAGCCACATTTAAAAAAAAAGCGTCAAGGATTTTTTGTTTTTGTAGTTGAGAGCCCCCACCCCCGCTTTTTGAGTTTTAGTTTTAGCCTAAATTTTTAATTTTAAAGCAAAAAACTGTTTATAATATAATATGGCATTCCATTAATTTTACAGAAACTGGCTGCTCCCCAATGATGCCTAGAGATTGCATGGTGAAATAGGCAGCACATAAATGTTTAAATTAAGGAACACCTTTGTCCCCATGGCTTTGGAAGTCCCTTATCCTTAAATTTAGGGCTTCTCTACTTGGGGCATTTATTGTGCACCCGTGGTCCTCCACTCATGGAAGTCTGCAGGTTCACAACATTGTCACCATCTAGGGCCATTGCGGTGATTCCCAGCCACTTGTGTCTTCTTTTCAGAGCAAAGGAAGTGCAGTACTATCACTGATCTGTAAGCAGCAGTAGAAATGTAGTGCAATGTATTTTTCCAGTTGCACGATACTGCAGTGCCCCATTTTGATTCTTTAATAAAACATATAGGAAGGCAGGGAAATAAAACTCCTGGAAAAAATAAAAGAATAAAAAGGGCACACTCTTTCTGCAATGAAAATGAAGAGAAGCCCTTAAAAAGCACCAATTTAGAAATTATGCATGAAGCCAGCACATCTCTGGTCCATTATTTAACCACAAGTTCCACAGAACATTACTTCTCTGCTTCGAAGAGCTATATTAACTCAAATGTGCTTCCATTGTTTAGCCAAGTTATTGGTACTACCTGTTATAAGTGATATCCATACAGTGGTAGGGTTCTGTGGTTGGAAGTAAGTTTTTTTTCTTCTTAATGTCACAGACATGCACAGAACAGAAGGACATGCCTATGTGCATCGTTAACCTTCATAAAAAGGAAAAACCTAAGATATATTCCAAATGGTATGGTCAATACCATTGCCACAGTAATCACAGTAATCACAGTATAAGTGCCATTTATACAGCCAGAAGGCATGATAATCCTGCTTTCTGGGATGAAAATTGCTTGGGTTAGTTTGTTTATTTCACTTTGGGTTGTTTTCCCAGCAATATCACTCTGGGAAACAGCAGCTACATGACAATAGACACATTTCTTGGCAGTGTGGTGATTTCCCAGTTAGCCTGGGAAAACCACAAAAATTTCTAACATTACTCATGCTAAGTAACTTTAGCATCATTCTCTTGGACCAGCAAATACATATTTTGTGGAAATTCAGCAACTGCACTTATAGACATACACAACACACACACACACACACACACACACACTCTGTGATTGCACATCATCACATACTACTGTTGCTCCAGTCAACAATGTTTGGGCTTGCTGGTGGTTCCCACAGATAGTTTATGGCTGCTGCAGATTCCTTCTGTCACCTCCCTGTTCTTTCCTAACCCTGCAACTTCCATGATTGTTTATTATGAAGAAGTGGCGATATTTTTCCAAGCCTCCTCCAGCACGTACAAGGTAAACAGAAGCTCAGCCTCCAGTGCACTGTACCTCCAGATATCACCGACTAGGCATAAACAAATTTGTTAGCAGACTTGTGACCTGTACATCTGGCTGGATGCTGTTGTATAAGAAATCTGGGTTACATGAATTTTTAGAGTGGTTGAGCAAGATCATTCATTATTTTGCTGGCTCCTGATATAATCCAAACAAATATAACTTTTAGTTCTAGAGCAGGTTCACATGACACAACAAGCCACAGTGGGTTTTTTTTACCACGGTTGGTCCATTGTGTTGTCAAACCCCATTGTGGCATTTCAGTTTCCTACTTTTGGTCATTTGAAACCATGAACAGAAACAATGATCTTTTCAATGGCGTTTTCATTCAGGTCTGGAAACTCATCAACAGTTTCCAGACCTGAAAAACACAAGCCATCATGGCATGGAAGCTAGAACCATAGAGCTGCATGGCAAGAGTTGTTCACTGCTGTTCTTGTTAAGGGCTAACCTGAGAGTGCCTCTAACCGCTGTGTCGCTTTCAGAAGCATCCCTTCTCTGCCCCCATCCTGCCCTAAAGTTCTTCCCTCCACTGCCTATCATCCTTGCTCCCACTTGCCAGGGAGACACCCCAGCCCCCTGCTACCGCCACTTGAATAAACCTCTCTGGGACTGGAAGCAAGAGAGGAGGGGAGCACCATCTCCCCCTTGTTCTTGCCTCTTGCAAGAAAGGCCCCTGGGTGGCTGGGAAGACCTCTCTTGCAAGTGGAACAGGAGCGGGCAGCTTTTCTCCTTTCTGAGCAGCTTTTCTCCTTTCTGCACCCCCCTCGCTTCAGTGCTCCCCTCTGGAGCAGGAGGTGGGGTGCCTGATCAGCTTCTTCACTTGCTCTGCTGCACTTCAGGGTTTGAGCTTTGTGGGTTGTCAGCCGTGGTGAGCTAGACGCTGCTGTTAAAGATTGCACCTATTAAAAAAGCCTCATTCCTTCCTTCAGTGCCTTCTGAGATACCTCCTGGTGGGTTGAGAGGGAAGGAGATGGCAGGAGGGAGGAACGTCATCACCATGAGCCTGTCAGGCACATTAGGGTAAAAAACTGCAAAGCATGGCAAGCACACATCACAAGCTTGTTGTGTTGTGTGAACCCAGCCCTAGAGTTGCAGAGAGCCACCACTACTATGTCAGGTTTGCTAATGGTCATTCCTTTGTTCCAATACCAATTTACATCAGTACAGTAATTTTCAATAGTCATGTAAATGTTGCTTTTTTTTTTTTTTAACCTATGCAAGCTTTACAGTTTTCTTACAGAATTTCATAATATTCACAGTTCAGCTGCAGAATTATATCTTGGCTTGGTGACGCCTGATTGTTACTTATCTGGCATTGCAGGAAAACGTTTAAATGAAGAGGTATATTTTGTTTCGGTAGCTCATGAAGGAAGACTTGTTTGCCAAACTTCAGCTTTTTGCACTGTTATTAAAGGTACACATTTTCTTTTTACATCTCCCAGAATGTGCTAGACTTTATTCATTTGTCCTTGTTCTGTTAAATGTACAGCTGGCACACAGAGCATGTGTGATATGCACAATTAAACAGAAACTGGTTTGTGCTGACTTTGCACTTGCAAAATAAACTGCAAACAAGAAGTTGCCCAAGACACCAAAGTTGGGATTTGACTTCAGGAGGGCACCTGATGCTCCAGTACTAAATATACCCAATAATTAAGCTCACTATTATCAGTTTATTAAATATTATATTATAAATCTGTGAGTTACCTTTCACCCCAAATAGGTTCCTTAGGTAACTTAAGTCTAATACTTTAACACTTTTTAAATGTAAATTTAAATAACATTAAAAACAAATTGAACAGCAGAATTGAGACGCACGCGGCTGCGACCTCGACGGCAGCCAGCTCCACCGGCCAG
>NW_025335761.1:34595244-34601513 GCF_004798865.1 Varanus komodoensis
TAGAAATACTATAATAATAATAATAATAATAATTTGTGAGCAGGAGAAAATCTTAATACCAGAATGCAGATTTAAAATATGGAGATTTCTTGGAAAGGTCCTTAAGTTGTGGATAGTTCATAATGGCATGAGGTTTTCTGAGGTGTGGGGATTATGATACAACTGGATCTGATTTTACAGTCCACAACATAGGAAGGGCAACAGTTTTTTAAATTAGATTGAAATGCGAAAGCTATCTTTTTCTTGTTATGAATAGCAAGTGTTGACAGGTACAGCTGTACCTACTAAAAGTTTAACAAATAATTAGCATATCATTTGTTGAAGGGGGTCCTACTTTGAGTATAATGAGAATTATAAGAATAGGAAACTGCAATATGATAAAACGAAGCTTAAATAGATGGAAAAGCTGTGTTGGCAGAACTGAACATTTCTGTTAGAAAATTTGTGTAACCTGTTATTCCTGAATACTTCTAAACTGGCTGTAATAAATCTCAACAACAAACAGGTGAACAGGATTGGCTGCTGCTCTCCAGTCTCCTCCTGGGTGTCCAAACCTGCTCCTAGCAAAGCAGGTTCCAGAACACTTCAAATGTACTCTGGGGGTTGAGGTGGGGGGTGGTTTGGAATCAGGATGTGGTGGCATGAAGAATGAGGGAATGAGATCCCTGCCTCAACCATACCATGGTTACAGGTAAGAGTGGTACTTTCTGTATGCACATGGGCTTGCCTAGCGACCGGATCCCGGGGAGTCCCCGTGTTCAGTTCATGTAGGGCACTGGGCAGGCTCATTGAATCTCATTGCCACTCTGCTTGCTCGCAAGATTACATCCGGCAGGAAGAAAGGTCAGTATATTGCAAGGCATTTTTGCTGCTAGTATGCAAACTTGCTCAGGGAAAGTATTGATCTTGCCATTGAGAAAATCCTGATAAGCTTCAAAGAAACCCTGCTATTTTCCAGAACTCAAAGTGAAGACCGTTGCATCAGAGGAACTGAATACAGTGTTCTACTACTGCAGTGAAAAAGCAAATATATGAGAGTAGTGAACGTCCTGAAAAAAATGCCCCCTCTCCTGTTTATCATGAACTGGCACATTGCAATCGGCACACCCCATGTCCCAGTGCATGGCACACATTATGAACAGATTAGCCTTCTCTTGTGCTCCTGTGCCTGTTCCAGAGGGCAAATTCCTCCACAACTGATCCTCTACCTGGATGAGAAGAGGAGAATTGCATGGAAAAAGTGCAAGCCAGAACAGCCCAGTCTGGATGGAACGTGGCTATGCATACAAGTACCCTTCATTCCAATTTGACTGCAGCACAGCAGGAGCAGATTCCGATTCGCATGAACTTTATTTGAGTTGGATATTCCTAAATCCCACCCCTGACTCCTTTCTTAAAAGGGATTGAATTTCCTTTGCTTATGTTTCTCTGAAGAGGAGTAGTATACGTGTACATTTTTTTCAGGAAGAGAGTGGGACGCTCTTCTGCTCTCAGCCCGAATGTGGATTTACTGCTTGGATCGAATGAGCTCACATCTCACACTGCCGGGAGAAAAACACTGCATTTTCTCCCCACAAAGGATTTATACCTAAATAAGTTTGCGTGAGTTAGAGGCACCCCAGACTCATGGCCTGGCTGCTTCTTAGGACTTGCTTCCCAAAAATTGCCCCCAGAGGCAAACTTTCTTATAAAACTAGAGCGTGGAGCAGTGGAGGGCTGACTGCATACATGCCAGAAGCCACAGCTTTCCCTGGCCCACCAAAGGACCACCAAGGATTGTATCAAGTGTCTGTGGAGCAAACAGATGCATTCTGGGGAGCATTAGGAAGAAGCCGGCTTACGTGGAGCAATCCTTTTCATTCTGTTCATAACTGTAACCTACAACAAGGCCACGTGTCCTGGTTCCTTGGAGGGAAGTTAAATGTATCAGGTAAGTGGAAACCAGTCTGCTGTTCTTTGTCTCTATTGTGGGGGAAAATTTTCTTGTACTCTGGACACTTTGGTGCTGGATCCTTTTCCTGTGAACTCAGTTTATTCCTCAGTTCTAAAAATTCAATTCATTTTTCCACTGTTTGATAAGCATGAGAATTAATGTTTGATTAAACATTAATCTAGGGATCCTGAAGATAAGCATATCATTATTACCATTATTAGGTAGATTCAAGGTCACAAAAAATGTGTGTTTTGAGAACTCCAGATCTCTTAATCAGGCAAGAAGTTACAAAAAGCAGTTTGGCAGGGTTGGGATGGAGGAGAAAGACTAACCCGGCAGTGAAGTCAGAATGCCTGTGAGGTCAATTTCAAGATGATATGAAGGAGCAGTATGGGGTTTGGCCCTACAAATGAAATTCTACCAGATGATCTGATGATTTCACCTTTCAGTATCCCTTACAATCACTGGGAAGAAAAAAATTACAGATACAAAATCTAGCTGTACCCAAATTTATGTTAATTTTGGGTTGATCAGACAGATTTTCCACCAGCCAAGGAACCTGCCTGGCATGGGTGGGAGAAATCTTGGCATGGAGAGTCAATGTGAGTAAAATGACTCAAAATCCTCCTCAGCCAGAGTGGACTTATGCTACAGCCACAATCTTTCAGACTAGCCTACTTTGCAGGAAGGATAAAACAAATGGAAATTATCCATGTTGCACTGGTTTCCTTGGAAGAAATAAAATGCATTCTTTAAAAGAGCACATAATAATGTAATCTGCAGAAGAGCAATCGAAAGCTAAACAGGCAGGTTTGCACAACACACTAAGCTACCTTGTTAATAAGTCAAGAAGTGTTGGTTGTTTACCAAACAACCCACGATACAGTTAACAGACGACAGTGCTCACCATGGCTTGTTCTCACTTCCTCTTCCTGCCTGTTCTTCCTGCCAGCTCCTGCACCCCTTCCAGCTCTGTGGTGGAATCCACACCCCACAATCCCTTTCTCCATCAATGAATCAGCAGCCTTGTTATGAATGCTCCAGGTGGCTGGCCTCTGTTGGAAAGATATCCCATCCTCCACCTGTACCAGCTGCTACTCATATTTTCTAGTAGGACCTGCAAAACTGGTCATGCCTTTCTGTATTTTGATTAAGCTGCTGCTCTCTTTGCCTGCCTACACTGCATGTTTATTTTGACCAGTCTCCCATTCCTCTCTAAAGTGTCCATGAGAAAAGCTGCTCTATTTCACCATCCCTCCTAACACTGTGGCTATACTTCATTTAGTCCATGCACCAAGTCTTCTCCCAGCCTGCACCCCAACCTCCTGTGGAATCCCTAAGGAGGGCTCACTCCAGTCCTCTCTTGCTATGTCTCCCATGCAACCCTACAAGTCTATTTTCCCTCTAGAAGCCTCCAGTGTGTTGCAACTCTACATATGTTTGTTGTTATGCATCAGCAATAAGAACTGCTTTTCCTTCAGAGAATGCTGGTAGACATTGCTTGCATTAGGGGTGCTGCTGGGATGCGTTTCTTGCTCTCAGCTGGAAATGCAAGGAACTGAACTGCAGGCTTCTGTGGTGGAGCACGACTACAGAAAACAAAGCATTGAGGGGTTATGTGGGGAATGCTGTGTTGCAGCTGATATTTATTGGGGAGGGATGAATATATCTGAAGGAAGGTAGATTATGCCACATTGTTCTAGCAAATGTAACAGGCAAATGGAAAAAGCACGTATGCAGGTGTGGGTTGTTCTTAGGGCTCATGCCCAGGCAGGTAATGGGTCCAGATCCACTCACAGATTGCTAAACGGTTTATTTGTTTTTCGGCGCCAGGCGAAGACCTTTTTATTTAAGCGGCATTTTAACTGTTAGTATTACTTGATTTTATCTGGCCAGGGCGGCTTATTTTATATTGTATTTTTGGATTTTTAATGTTTATATTTATTGTAATTTATATTATAATTACTTTTATTTATTGTTGTAAGCCGCCCCGAGGCTTTGGCGAATGGGGCGGCATAAAAATGTTTTAATAAATAAATAAATAAATAAAATTGTAGCTTTCTCCCAAGTTTCTGATTTGGGAGCTGGATTCAGGGAAAGGGGTGGAAGTTCATTCCCCTCAACAGCAGCCACACAGTAATTTTCAGCCTCTGATCTGAGAGTCAGCGTTGTCCCGAAGGAACATTGGTCAAGGTGAATTCTAGAAGATAGTTGTGTCATGAGTTTTCCTAGGAATCTTAGCATAAAAATCCATGAATATTCTTAGAGTTCACAAGCACCTGGAAGATCATACTGTAAAAGTGTTTAGGATTCCTCACCCCATTCTGGCAGGACTAAAATCCAGATCTGCAAGAAAACAAAAGCCGCCACACCTGAGAGATTCCCTGCTCATGGAAACCCCACACATTCCTTCTCTCGTTCTCCACTGTTCTGATGTCAGCAAGGTGAAGCTCATTTGGAACATCCACTATCTTTCTGAATTTCACATGCTTCCCTACTCCGAAGATAAAGCTCATTGGCAGGTACTCATTGTGGAGAACAAGTCAGTACAGAGTCAGGCCCAGTTTTTTTTAACTGATAAGGATCTTTGCATTACTATAATGGATTATAGGTCAGATTTCCAAAAGCGACCTGTGATATGTGCAATCTTACCCCCAGCTGGCATCATCCCAGGTAGCCACATTGCGAATCGATACTTAGATGACCTATGTGCATGGTCGTGTCCCCTGGCAGACCATGTATCTATCGAGTGTGAGTTCTTCCCCCACAATGGCAGTGAGTGTGGTATAACTGTCTGCTTCAATAGATGCCAACATTTGCATCCACTGCAGACCTGCCCACAGCCTGGGAAAGGCTCCTCAAGTAGACCTGCTCTGCTGTGCTCTGCCCCTACTCACCACCCAGGTGCTGCAGGTGGGGCAGAGCCGCTGTCTTGCAACCGGGCTTGAGCAGCTCTTTATCATCATCGTGGTGGTCGGGAAGGGCCTTTACACCTTTGTCCATTTCTGTTGAAGTAAGTGCTTCCTCTGCCATTCCTTCAAAGAACAGTTGAGGGGTGGAAGCAATGCCTACAGCTGTGGAGAAGGGAACTGCAGAAGATGAAGAGGGGGCACAGGCAGAGTGGGTGGAGGAAGAGGCATGGGAAACAAGCACCTCTGGTTGTGCTGGGGATGATCTGGGGTGGAAGGTGGCACCATAAATGTTGAAAGGTGGGTGGAGGACAAAAAGCCTTTGATAATGTTAATTGGCAGTTTATGAAACAACAGATGATTCAAATGGAGTTTGGTGAAAGAGTTATGAATGCGATATCAAGTATTTATCAAAAGCAATCGGCCAGGATCTTAATTAATGGAGAACTTTCAAACCCTATAGAGATTCAAAAGTGCACAAGACAAGGATGTTCTCTGTCACCCCTCTTGTTCATTATGACTTTAGAGGTACTGAATAGATGTGTTAGGGATGACGAGGACATCAAAGGAACTAGAATTAGAGATGAAAGTTATAAATTGCAAGCATTTGCGGATGATCTGGTTTTTATAATGGAGGAACCTTTTTCAACAATGCCCAAACTTCTACAACAGATTGAAGAATGTGGTGAAGTTACGGGAATGAAAATAAATAGAGAAAAAATGAAATTATTAGTTAAAAACCTTACGTGAGAACAAAAAGAAAGACTCCAGGAACAAGTAGACTTGCAGATTGATAAAAAGGTTAAATACTTGGGAATCTATCTTACAGCTAAATGTACTACCTTGAAAGAAGATAAATATGATAAATTATTGAAGGATATTAAAGGCTTTTTGGAAAAATGGGCCAATTTACAATTATCTTTGATAGGAAGAATAGCTCTTGTCAAAATGAATATATTACCTAAACTTTTGTTTTTGTTTCAAATGATTCCCATAAAAATTGATTAAAAAATTCTTTGATGACTTAAACTTTCATATCTCGAGGTTTATCTGGAGAAAAAAACCCCAAGGATTAAATTAAAAATGCTTCAGGAAGCTAAAAGAAATGGAGGTTTTGGTCTTCCTGATTGGATGTTGTATTATCAAGCATCTGTTTTAACTTGGTTAAAAGAATGGGTAACGTTGCGAAATAAGAGAATTTTGTATCTTGAAGGTCATGACT
Source organism: Varanus komodoensis (assembly GCF_004798865.1). Taxonomy (NCBI): domain Eukaryota; kingdom Metazoa; phylum Chordata; class Lepidosauria; order Squamata; family Varanidae; genus Varanus; species Varanus komodoensis. Next base: position 34,601,309 of record NW_025335761.1, read on the forward strand.
TGCAGATGGGATGGCATGCTTATATGTGATATGAAAAAGCTAAGTCACATGGGTCCTTCCTGAGTCATTTTATTAGAAGATCTTTAATGTCAGTGTGGGAAGAACTTAAGCTAAAACTGTATAATAAGTTACCAAGATGGCTTTCACCTATGGAAGCTTTTGTATATCCAAATGTATTGAACTTTGAAAAGATCATAAGATATCG